>NC_081574.1:16982575-17194303 GCF_022355385.1 Mustela nigripes | reverse complement strand
ACCAGTAATGTTCACACGGGTGATACACTTCCAGCAAGAGTAATTCTGCTCTGCTGCCCACTAAATGACTGAGATATTCTGGGGGTTTGGTGCCATTCCTGGTGTTGTGGCTTTAAATTTATCACTTTCTTTCCTTCTGATTCAAGATTCAGTACACAATATGTTATTAGCGGCTATATTGTGATTGGCATATTGTAGATATTGAATACATATTTGTTAAATGAATAAAGAAAGGATGTTATTCAATGGAGAACTAATACATGAATGGCAATTTTTGAAAAAAGAACAAGAATTTGAATGAGAAGGAAAGAAAGTGATAAATTTAAAGCCACAACACCAGTAATGTTCACACGGGTGATACACTTCCAGCAAGAGTAATTCTGCTCTGCTGCCCACTAAATGACTGAGATATTCTGGGGGTTTGGTGCCATTCCTGGTGTTGTGGCTTTAAATTTATCACTTTCTTTCCTTCTGATTCAAGATTCAGTACACAATATGTTATTAGCGGCTATATTGTGATTGGCATATTGTAGATATTGAATACATATTTGTTAAATGAATAAAGAAAGGATGTTATTCAATGGAGAACTAATACATGAATGGCAATTTTTGAAAAAAGAACAAGAATTTGAATGAGAAGGATTATGCCTAGGATAATACCATTAATCAGACTTCACTAAAGTTAATTAACCTTGAATAAGAGATTAAATGATACTTTTGGGAAAATGCAAGAAAAATAGTAAGTTAAGCATTTGTAGTTAAAGAAGTAAATCACAATTGATTGGTACTTCTTGAGAAGACCCACAATTGTAAACAAGGTTACTACATCTTTTAGAGACTTTGTAAATGAAGGACAAAATACATTATACTAAAAATATAAATGCAATCATACAGAATAATTACAGTGAAGACAAGACAGTTCTCAAATCATTCAAAAGGTAGTCACTTGTACTTCTACATTAGCCTTTGTGGTTTTTGTTTGTTTTGTTTTGTTTTTGTTTTTGTTTTTTAGTCCCTTATACTTGCTGTAAGCAGCGAGGGTTGGACAGTCCCCAAATAGGTGTCTCACAAAAATCCAGGCCCTCAGTAGGCTGCTGCATTGAGGGTCCAGGCTTCCTGAGAAGAGTAAGGACTGTAGGAAAATAATTTTTTTTTCACAGATAACAGTATGATTCCTATAAATCAAAATATACTTTGTTCATATATTCTCATAGCTCTGGGATTGCAGGTACTACGTAGCAACACTTTCTTGAATGAAGAGATGAAATTTCAGTATTTTTCCTGTTGAGAAATACACAAAAGCACCAGTGAGAAGCGAAGAACTAACTAAAAGGTGTGCAAATTGGTTCAGTTTAGGTGAATTGCCAGTACAAGAAGAGGGGCTGGGATTTCTAGCTGTGAGGTTGTGGCAGTACTGTCTTATTTCTCATTTGTCAACTTTTTCTATTTTGTTCTTGTTTTTTGATATTGTTCTATTTTGATACTGTTCTACTTTGATAGGTGACATATCTGTACTCCAGAATTAAGAATTTTTCAAGTTTTTAAAAAGGCATAATGGGCAGTTTCTTAAGCAATTGAAACATATACTTATTGTACAACTCAGCACTCCCACTCCTACGTGTTTACCCAAGGAAATGAAGACATGTACATTTGTCCTTGCAAAACTGAATGTTTATAGTAACTTTATTCAGAATCACCAAAAACTAGAAATGACCCACATTGTTCAGCTAGTGAATGGGTAAGTAAATTCAGAAGCGTTCATATAATGGAATACTACTTAACAGTCAAAAAGAACAAATATTTGTATGTCCAATGACTTGAATAAGCAATTATACTAAGTAAGAGAATCCATATTCAAAAGTTTACATATTCTGTGATTCCATTTATATGACATTCTAAAGAAAAAGTAAAACTATAGGGACAGAAATCAGATCAGTGGTTGCCATGGAAGGGGGTTGGATAGGAGATTGATTGTAGAGGGACCTGAGGAAACTTTTTGGATGATGGAAATGTTTTGTATCTTGAGGTAGTGGCCACTCAGCTGTATAAGTTTGTCAGAATTCACAGAACATAACATCTAAAAAAGGGTGAATTCTATTGTATGTAAATTACATATCAGTAAGCAAATAAAGTAAGACACTGTACATCAACTATATCTTATAAAACATCCCAGTACAGTCTGGTCCTGAACCTTGTAATCAAACATTAATATTTTTGCAATGAAATCTATGATAGCTGTGTATACTAAGTTGGTTGAGTTTTGCTGCCAAATGAATTTGTGGAGCTTTTTGTATTTGGGATTTGCAAATAAATTTTGGATGGGTGACTATGGAAAAAGCGCCACTGGTGTAGAAACAAAGAATATGAATCTGTTGGCCTGTTTTGGATCAAATATGGATTTCACTTTACCAAACCACTTTTTCGGAATAGGCATTATGATAGTGAAAAGATCAATGTCCCATGTCTCCCCATTTCACTCAGTTCTCCCTTCTTGTTTTCTTTTTGATGTATCAAAAGGTCTTTTCCTCTACAGCGTAATCTAAAAGGTCATTTTCTTTGTAAGTACAGGTGCACTTTACAGAATGTCTCATTGGTTAATAAAGTCCTGTAGGAACACTTTTCTTGGCTTTTAATATCCAGTCTTTTAGAGGACATATATATATATATATATATATATATATATATATATTCATACACACATATATACACACACACACATATATATGTGAGATATATATATATATATATCTTATAATGCTTTGGGGGGACCAGTGTATATTTAATGTATATTTATATTTATCTTAGTATTTACATTTTTGAAAGAACAGCAACATAAGGAATAGGGCAGAGGGCAATAGGGGAAGGGAGGGAAACTGAATGGGAAGAAATCAAAGAGGGAAAAACCATATGAGACTCTTGACTCTGGGGGAAATAAACAGGGTTGCAGAAAGGGAAGTGGGTGGGGATGGGGTAACCAGGTGATGGGCATTAAGGAGGGCATGTGATGTGATGAGTCCTGGGTGTTATATGCAACTAATGAATCGTTGAACATTATATCAAAAACTAATGATGTACTATTCATTGGATAATTGAATTTAAATTAGGAAAAAGATTTAACACTCATTCTAAAATGTAAAAACAAAAACAGCAACAAAAGTCCAGTGAAAAGTCTTGTTGCATGCCAAATACAATTGACAGAATGTCAGAAACAGGTTTAAATCATTTGAAACTGCAGAGAGTCCATAAATGGAACATGTATCTTAGATGTTGCTGGGGCTAACTAAGCAAGGTCATATTACTGCATACAAAGAAACTAGTTGTTAACAGTTCTGTTATTTATTGATTGCACTACATGTTTTGTTTTTGTTTTTTTTTTGTTTTTTTGCAGAGCCTTTGTTATGTTTGAATGTTATGTCTTTGTTATGTTTGAATGTTATGTCTTTGGAATGTTTTAAGACACTGGTTATTTTGTGTTGACATGTAACCTGTTTTTATATTTTATTTTATTTTTTTTTTAAAGATTTTATTTATTTATTTGACACAGAAAGAGAGAGATCACAAGTAGGCAGAGAGGCAGGCAGAAAGAGAGGAGGAAGCAGGCTCCCCACTGAGCAGAGAGCCCGATGCGAGGCTCGATCCCAGGACCCTGAGATCATGACCTAAGCTGAAGGCAGAGGCTTTAACCCGCTGAGCCACCCAGGTGCCCCTGTTTTTATATTTTAATCAATATAGTTGTATTTGGGGCGCCTGGGTGGCTCAGTGGGTTAAGCTGCTGCCTTCGGCTCAGGTCATGATCTCAGAGTCCTGGGATCGAGTCCCGCATCGGGCTCTCTGCTTGGCGGAGAACCTGCTTCCCTCTCTCTCTCTCTCTCTGGATGCCTCTCCGTCTACTTGTGATTTCTCTCTGTCAAATTAATAAATAAAATCTTTAAAAAATATATATATATAGTTGTATTTGAGGGTCTTTTTCTTAAAGTTAAGAAATATACAAATCACCACTTTCTTCTGAAAGAACTGTTTTTATTTAGCTTCTAGTTGGGGTGTTTCCCCAAATTTACAATTAGCTAAGTAAAAAGTATAAGTTGAACAAAATTGCTTTACTGCTTTCTCTGTAATTCCAAGGTGTAGTATGTTTTATAATAGTTTAGTAGAGATTTTGTACCCCAGATAATTTCATGTTTTCCTTAAAGTTTGTTTAGAGCAACGTTAAAATTGTCATAGAAAAAGATCTGAGCAAAAAGAAAAAAAGGTCTGAGCAATATTGAGAATCAAATATAGGATGAGAATTTTAGAGCTGAAACCAGAGATGATTTAACCCTTCACCCTCTCTTTCCAGATGACAATAAATTGGAAGGTCCCGGAAGATAAAGTACTTTCCTGAGGTCACACAAGTAAATTGATGGTAGAGCTAGAATTCACTCCAGATCTTTTATCATACAGTTCGGTGTTCTCACCTGTATTTCATGCTGATGAAGAAGTTGTTTGGTACTTAATAGGAGACACAAAGTTTATACAGTTTTGGCGGTGACAACTTTAAGAAAAATATGGAAAGTAGTTTATTAAAGTAAAAGAGGACTTCTTTTCTGTTTTTTTCAGGATGACTTTTTAAATAGTCAATAAAAACACTAACGTAGCATGGTCCAAAAGAAGTTCGAACAATTCTAACGTTCTTCCTGCGCTGCCTACTATAGTAGACAATAACCCCACATGCTTATTGAAAACTTGAAATAAGACTAGTGCAACTGAGGAGCAGTGTTTTTATTTTTTTATAATGTTAATGTACGTAAAAGTAAACAGCAATGTGAGAGTGCTGGGTATTATATTGGACAGCAGAGCTTCGAGGTTATGTGGTATTATAGCACAGGCAATGTTTAATGGTAGCTAATATTGGCTAATTGAAAAGGTCAGTTGTAGGAGGCAAAAGAAGAAAAGGATCTCCATTAGGAAAATACTCTGTTCAAGCGTAGAATTTGAAAACCCCCAATGATTCTGTGTTTAGAATGGTTGTGGAGTGTTTAGTTTGACCATGATTCTGGACTTAAGTATGGACTTTGAATGCAGCATCAAAATGAGTGGAAGACTGGAAGATTCAGATGCAGGAGGAAGGCATTGAGGACTCTGATAACTTTGTAATTTTTCCCCAGTTGTCCTAAAAATATTTATGAAAGATTTCAGAAAAAAAATAAATTCAAGAATTCCTGGAGTTTATTATAGGAGAATAGCAACCTGTCTGAAAATTGCTTTTGGTGGAAGACCTATAGCTTTAGCTTCTTGAAATTAGATTATTTCCTGGTGTGGTAGTGAAATTCCTTCCATAACAACGTAGTCGGTTCTAAATTTTCAAATCTACTAGTGAAAATACAGTGGTGTTTGTCACCTAAATTAATATTTTATTTCCCATATAGGCTGTCAGGTAAGCTACAAGATCTGTTCATCTCTTACATTTTCTGGTACCTTGATGAGGAAATATCTCTGTGAGAATTATCAATTCATGGTACTGTTTAGCACTCAGCTATGTAAGGGTCCCTAAACCTGATAACTGAGATGATTGATTAAAGTCTTTACATAGCTCTTCCCTTGAGATATCTAAAGCAGGAGGAATTAAAGCATGCTATAGGAAATGCCAAATGTATTGATCATTTGAATAGACCCAGAATGAATTTTTCTCTTCTCCTCCCTTGGTCCACATTGTTAAAACAAACTAAAAGCTTAAGCCCTTTATACATTTTTTTGGTTCTTGTTTTACAAGCTCATATGAAAGTTTAAATGCTTTAAAATGTTTTGTTGGAAATATTTAGCTTATGTAATATAAAGAAGTTATATTAGTTTAAAGCTGGTCATTGTTGTTTTTAAAATTGCTTTATCTCTATTTTTTTGTTACTCTCCTATTTATATCTGTCTTTTAGAATTCAAATCTGGTTGGTTGTGTTCACATATTAGCCTTTTTTAGGGCCTGACAGATCATGAATAATGCTCAGTAAACCTGTAAACAATTCATTAAACTGCTTCAGTGTCAGTTTCATTAACTGAAATGAATATGTCGCAGATGATCCCTTAGGAGAATGATTCTGAAATTGGAGGTGAGGTGACAGAAGAAAGGTAACTTTCCAATTATATTCCCCTCATTGCATCTAAGAAAATGTTACTATAGGCATGTATTGCCCATGGCTTCAAAGTAGAGAAAAATCATAATCCTTTTTGAGTCTCTCATTGCTCTAAGATTTTGTGATTCTGTATTCATAATATTTTCATGCTGTTTCACCTCAACAAAACCAAAAGACTCAGTTTTACAAAACTAAGGCTACTTTGATCCTGTCATTTGCAGAAGAAGGAGGCAAAAGCACTTTAAAATGTTGAAATTAAGTTGTCAATAATTATGGCTCCTCTATTGATGTAAGTCTTCTTCATTTTTATTCAAAAAGTGATTTCACCTTCACACTAGGTAAAAAGAGAAGTTTTTTCCTAACTACCTCAGAAAAATGGAGAGGGGAGTTTCATTTTTAACCATTATATTTTTAACCTTTTTTTAAAGCTTTGGGATAGCATACCTCCTTAACACATTGACTCAAACCTCCCCCTGTGTGTGTGTGTGTGTGTGTGTGTGTGTGTTTATTCTTACATATATCCTGTCACTAGTTTACTAATAAAAAAGCAATTCAGACTTTGAAAAGTAAACTTTGTGCCTTGCTTTTTTTTTTAAGCCCACATATTTTATTCTAATCAAAGAAAAATAGAGGCCATTTATTTTCAGCATTCCTGGCTGCTATTATTTTGACTATAATTACCTAGTTTCCTTTCTGGCTGATCTATTGCTAGCCTTTATCTGGATGTTATTAAAGAATATAAATGCTCCATCGAGCATTGTAGTCTCAGCCAGAATATTTTCAGAGTTGCAGCTAAAATGAAACAGAACTAGTGGTTTGGCTGTTAAGTAAGTAGCTCAGATTTGTTGTCGGCATATACAAGGGACTCTAGTTCACTGTTGGTTGTTCCTGAGATGTAGCATTTGAAAAATAGCTTCGACTGTTTATGGATTATGGTCCTTGGGCACCAGATAGTGGATGCTGGAATGTATTGCAGAAAAGCTGATTAAAGTACTAGAGTCTCTAACAGTAAAAGTAGAAAGTCATTTGTAATACCTGTGCCTGACTGTCGGATGTGCTTAAATATTTTCCTTTAGAAAGCTTTCGTTTATTTTCATCTTACTCATGCAGGAATAACATTTTTCTAAAAATGTGCCTTTTGGAGAAAACATCCATAAGCTGCTTGATGAGAAGTGTATGTAGGTAGACTGATTTGAACTTGGAACATCCCAAGTACTTTGCAGTTTTATTTTCTACCTTATTAGAGTCCTGTTTCGCTGTGAGTCACATTTCAGTAGTAGGTACTTCTGTTCCCAGTTTTCATGTGTTGTGACTGTTAACCAGGGAATCTATACTTACCTCAAAATATAAACCATGTCAGAATTCATTGTCTCTCCCCACCCCCTCCTTACCTCTTGGGCCACTCTTTTCTCCCCAACCGCATTCACTGAAGTAGAGTATAATTACAGAACTTCACAGGCCTTTAAATATACTTTGCTCTCCCCTTGTTAAGGTGTTTCAATTACTTCTTCATGGGTTTTGAAATAAAGTTCAAACTTGCTTAGAGAGCCATTCATGATCTGTTCCTGCTCTGTCTCAGGCTTGCTCACCCATTCCCCTGCGGTGTGTGGGTTCAGGTTTGCGGAACTACTGTTTTGTCCTTATTTCTTTTCCTTTGCTTGGTTGCTTCTCCTTCACCCTTTTCACCTGAGCATCACCTCGCATTTCCCCTCAAACCTTCCTTGAACCACAATTACCCTGTCTCTAACGAAAATCTCAGTTAGAGTAGGCTTTAAGCTCTTTATAGCGTTTCATAAGATCTTTTCAGACTCTACCAGAATCATGTGTTCATCTGTCTCACTTAATAGGCGATTATTCCTAGAGTTCCGAGATGATAGTGTCTTCTGTGTTTTTGAGTCCGGCATATATACCTTTCAAATAAATGTTTGTTGACGGACTGACTGAATGACTTCTACAGATAGTTTCATAATTTGACTAACTTTGCTCCTGATTCTTAAGGCATCTGAGGGTATGAGTTAGCCATTTTCCTCATAAGAAGCATTTTAAATGGACTCACTAACTCCTGTATTGCCACCTAAAATATATAGTTAAGGTAGGTCTTTGGCTTTGGGAAGGCAAGAATCTTATTGCCCGGGACGTAAAGTAATAGAAGTCTTAAAACTCAATCAGTTAAAGAATGTGGATTGAATACATTATTTGGGAAATTGGAAAGACCAACTCCATGATCATGATCTGTGTATATTGTTGAATCTATGACTTTAGTGTTATATAAAATTCCCTTAGGAGAGAATAGATATTTAATAACTTTTTCCTTATTTGAAAATAACTGTGTACAGTTTTGAGATTTTAATGTGATCTTAATCTGAGAAACAAGACAAACTTTAAAAGAATATTTGCTAATGATGGGTCATAGAATTTAAACATGGGCTCGGTTGTCCTTAGGTGACTTTATAGTATTTGCATCAATATTCTGCATTCTGTAATGAAATAGAAATAAAATGCAAAGAAATCCATATTTATGTGATAAGACTTCTAAAATAATTTAAGCTTAATTCTTAATAGAATAACATTTTCATTTAATCTAAAATTTCATTTCTTAAATATATGCTTAATATTTGCTTTCATGTAATTGTTTGCTTAGACATTTTGTATAATTATTTTTATCATTATATAGCCAACTGAGTCAGCATATCACAGCTGAATCATAGTCCTGGCTGTTCTTTTTATTTATTGAATGAGCAAACACTGTATTATTAAAATTCCTTGTCCTTCAATTGAGCTTGCAAAAGAAGCTTATTCGTTAGATCTTGAATACTCTAAGAAATGCGTATCAAAGGTTTTAGATTATATACCTCGTTTCAGCCTGTGATGTTTTAAAAAAGAGAAGGAAGAAAAATTACCCACATCTCAGTAGTTCTCTATCTGCTTATTCTCAGAGACCCTAGCCTCGTTTTTTAAAAATAATTTTCAGGTTTCTTGTTTGTTAAGATTTTGTCTTGAATTTGTATAAAGTGTGAAGCCTGCAGCATGTTAGAATATTACTGTCATTTAAGAATGTATTCACTGTTTTGGTTTTTGGAGCGCTGCCTCCAAGAGGTTCATAGCATTTGGTACGGAGTTCACGTATTTCTAGTCTACAGACCTACCCTAGTGAGGCAAAAGCTTCATGATGCTGATACATTTTTTCTATTGCTGTAATGCTCAGCAGCGGTAATTAATTTTTTTTTTAAAACTTTCCATGTCATTACCAATAAAACTGAGGTTTTTTTGAAGCCTAGTAATTTGTACCTTTAAAGAGCCACATTATTTTGCTTTTGTCTCAGAATGTATTATGCTTCACAAGTATACTGTGACAGCCTGAATAGGAAAGGGGGGAGGGGACATTGTCTTCAGCTGGCATGCTGTTATCAGAGGGAATGTGTTTCTGGACACGAGATTTAGCATTCATTGGTTGTCTGAAGAAAGCTATTTCATCTGAGGATTGGACAAGAAGCTGCGTCAATTTGCTGCCCGTCTCCAAGGCACTGGTGATGCTGCCTTCACAAGCTGGCTAACGTCACGGCTCCATCACCCAGCGGGGTGTGGACTCTCTTTTTCTGTTCTTCTCTATTTAATTCTGTATTTGCTGCCTACTGCATTTCTTAATCTGTCTTCTGCCAAATGCTAACAGCATGATATTTTGCAATCATCTAGGTGAATACAAGAAAGACGAACTCCTAGAAGCTGCTAGGTAAGTGATTCCATTCATTTTAAGTGAGTATAATGCATGTAAGGGAGAAAAAGGGGAGGGCAGGTGGAGGACTATAAAAATTATAACGTGTTATTGTCTTGCTTGGATTTTACGTGATAATGCGGATAAGACCTCATACTCAGTCTCTCTATACTTTATTTTACATGATTAGTGTCTTAAATGATAGAGTTTTTCAACATGGTAAAGATTATAAGGTTGATTTTATTTGAAACATTTCTTAGGGTACCTGCAGATCTGAGTTGCCCAGCTTTTCGGATGATCTTCTTGGAGCATTTAAATACCTATCTCTTCATTTTCCTCTGAAATTTTTTCTAGCAAAGCTTGAATGGGGGGGCATAAAGTAAATATTAAAATTTTCATCCATTTTCTTTTGTTCTTGGTCATTTTTATTTTAATTTGTTAGCTCTTTTCATCATTTTGTATGTATTTTTAAGTCCAGTGTTTTAGATCACTTATGAGAATAAAGTTTGTTTGTAATTAAGGTGACTTGATGCAGATAAATAAAACAAATAAAAATGTAGAAAGCTATATTACCCAAGATGTACCACTGTATGATGATTAATGGGAATTAATTAGGAATATATTAATTTAATTGAATATACCAAAAGAGATTCATTGAGAGCCATATATAAGAAATCAAAGCAAAGCCATATTATTTTCCACTCTTCTGAAAAATAACTATAAATATTCGTAAGAAGCTCTATAATCTTATAGGCATTGACTCACTACCTTTTTACAGGAGCGGTAATGAAGAAAAACTAATGGCTTTACTGACTCCTCTCAATGTGAATTGCCATGCAAGTGATGGGCGAAAGGTAAGTTATTTAAAATATAATATCCTCCTTTGACAATTTCTTCTTGTTTTATACTGAAAATATTTGAAGTTGGCATATATATATGTGTCTGTACACATATGTATATGTCCTGTATAACTGTATTTTTACTGGCATCTTTTGACCATAAAATGAAATGCTGCTGTATCTGTTATTGGCAGTTGTGACATATTCATAGAGCTGGTGAAGCATGGATTTTAAGCCTTTTCTCTTAAATGTCAGACACTGGAAGTTGTTTGTTAAATGGAACTGCAGCTTTGTCGGTGATTAAAATTATGACATGTATTATTTTCTGTGTACGATTGTGGCAATTAGAAATATTTGTTTATGTCCTGTTTTTACCCGGCTTTGTTAGGGTATTTGCATTTTTGATTTCCTGTTTGGCAGAGGGAGATTTGTTTGCTAGACACCAACAGTTTTTACCATTTAGAGCTGAGAAAATGCCAACAATTTTTTAGATAAGTAACAGTTCAGCTTTTTTGTTTATTGTTTCTTTAATTGGCTAAGTTTTTATCACGCTATATTGAAAAAAAATAGGTTAAAGAGGAAATATTCTGCATTACACTACAGTTGTTATAAATGTAAGGTGTATGTATAAAACGTACGGCTGGCATCTTCGTGATATGCTTTGTATTTGTGCTGTTTATTGGCTAAAATGTAACCCTTCACGGCCTCCGATAATTGACTGCAAAGTTTTGCAGTAATTTACCTGATAGCTACTGAAAAACAAAGCACTCTGTGCTGTAAAGTCTTTTAAAAAATGACAGCTCCTATCTTATTGTTTAAGGATAGATTTTGTATTTCAAAAGCATAAAATATTTGTAGAGTCACATCATAAATATTGAGGAAAATCATTTTGTGTCTAGCCTTTAAAGAATTAGTTTCTTTGAAATTATTTATAGTAAAAAGGTCCTCTGGAAAATGTCAGGATGGATGGTACACCCCTTAGATATAATGTCTTTAAGTGTGTCCATGCTCTTTTCCCATTGTAATGAAACCCATTTAAAAATGGCAAAGAATTGAATCCTCCCCCCAAATACATGTTATTTGTTATTATAGCTGGCTCATATATCGTGAAATATCACGTGGCCTAGTGAGCATGCAGTTTCTCTGGATAATTTAAGGGAAAGACTTCTACTTTAATGGAAGGTTAAATTATATATATTTCAGGCTGTGAACTAGCAAAGATTTACTCAGTATTATTGATGACTTTTGAGAGATGTTGTTAAGTGATAACTGCACATTTTTTCCCTTTAATTTGGAAGTTGCTGTGGGGATTTTAACATTCTTGAGTTACTGTGAGCTCCAGATTTTGTTTGGATCCTCTCAGTAGATAAAGTAACTTTTATCACAGTGCAGAAAAGGGCCTTCTTAACTATAGTAAGCGTAGCTATATCTTTATATGGAGCTTATCTAGAGCCCAGCCGACTTCAGGTTTTCTTAGCCATTTTAATATTACAGAATTTTTGTGCTAGTACTGTAGCAGGAGTCGATTTCCATCCCAGACTCATTCTCCCATTCTCGCCCTTAGACCTTGCCAGCCCCACTTGTAGCTCAGGAAACCGTAATAATTAAGGGGCATGAACACTGATAATTAACAAATTACCTCTTCTCCCTGCCTCATCCCCATGTAACTATATAGAACTCCTTGATTTTTCCTTCTCCCCTAAAGAGGATGTATCTCTCCCCTCATTCCTTTAGCTGGAACAGTGTATTCCGTACCCAAATTCCTATGGCTCCTTTTCTGTATTACTCTATGGCATTTACCACAGAAATTTTTCCTCTATTCATCCATTTGCTCTTTGTATTTTGCACTGGACCAAGCCCGGCGCCTTGCAGTTGGCAGAAATCTTAGGATATGAATATGCTCCCTAATAAACAGAATTTTATCCTCCGAGTGTAAAATCATCTGTGCTCTTTTCCCTTTAGAAAATTAACTCTGAAGTATGTGAATGGGAGATTTTATATTTTCTGTTATTATATGTTATTACTAGTATTATTTTATTCATTTATTTTTGAGTTATTACACAGTGGAGGAAAATTATATATTTTAATGTATAGGACATTTTTAAGAACATTTCATAAATTAATATGCTATAGGATTCATAATATATGAATAATGCAATAATTCTCCAAAATGTGTTCCTATACTTTTTTAGATTATTAATTTGCTCAAATTAAATAGAAAAAGGAAACGAGACGTAAGCATTTATTACGTTTTGGTTCTATGCATATAACATAAAAAATCATTCACAATTGTGCATCGGTACGCAAAATGCAAATAAAATTTTATAATTAAAATCGAATTGCGTTCATATTTAGATATTACCTTTGTTTATGGCACAGAGTAATTCTTATTAAATGTGCCAGCTACAGTAAAGCCACAAAGTGGTACATATTCTGGATGCTAATGGAGATTGGGATAAGATCCCTTAGTTATGACAGTATCTTTTGTTTTCTTGCTTTTGGTGTCAAGGATATGTGTAAGCAAATCTAGCTGTGAAATTACACGTCTGTCTTATGTATTTAGTATTTTTTCAGGCCATTTGCATGTGTTTAGGAAGTGAGATTGTATATTAACACGAGAATAAAGCTACTTTACAAATATAGTAAGTTATGTATATAAGGTTTTATTTCTTAAATTTGCATTTTAGAATGCAGTGCAGAATCAAACTTATTCTTAGAGGGTTTCTAAATGACTGTGTTAATGCTTTAGTGAGTCCTTGCCTATCTCTGTTTTTACTATGATTCCTGGTTTATAAATTAAAAAGCACATGGAAATGTCAATTTCGTAATATTTTTAGAGAGAACTGTTCCTTATAGTTAACTAGTAGGTGCAGAATTTGCCTTAATACATGTCGGGGTTTTAGGCTGCAGCATTCCTTTTCAATGCAATATGTGGGATTATACAATGACAATGTAACTTTTAAATAGTCTCTTAATTCTATACTGTGATGTGGTGATTATCTAATTAGGTAATATATGAGTGGTTAATGTTTTTATTTCCCATAGACATTTGTTTTTCTAACCTGTAGAATTCTGAAAATAGTGAAGTACCAATAAGGTTTTAAGTAATTTACATTGTTATTTATGCTTTTATTTTACATGTAAATCAAAGTGGAGCTTGGCTACTTGAGAAATTTCCAGTTGTTTTTTACCCCAAAAAGCAAAGACAAAATTTTGTTACAATATTTTGTTCTGAAATGCCACTTTTGTACACTTATATACACATTTAAATGGTGGCCACTTTAGAAACATGGGGCATAGATAGAATTTATTCTTCAATCACCTGCCCATTATGATTAGACATAACATTTTATGGTTCCTTATTTTGAATTGGAGTGAAATGCAACTAGATCTTTTGAACAGATTGTTCCCTTTCTAGAATTCTTTTTTTTCTATATTTTCAAACATTTATTCTTCCTTTAAAGTGTTTTCTGTCAAGATCAGATGTTTTATTAGCAACCAGCCAAATTAATTGTTTGATATGTAACTTTAAGGTGATAGGGGTTTCTTGTTTTTCAGTATTAATTTTCATAAGGATATCTTTATACACTGAACAAAAAAATTCTTCAGTACATCTCAAATTATTCTACTACTCAGCCCTCTTCAGAGTTCTTTCTGGTCCCTCTTGTGTGATTTCCCTTTCTTGGCTGCCTTTATCCCCTTCCAAAATGAATGTCCTACATCTATCCCCTCCTTATAACAAGGGACTAGATTGGAGCTGGGTATTACTGAATGCGTAATACTTTGCATGCGTGTACTGTGCCTATCATTATGATTGTCAACAAATAATGAAAGTAACGAATATTTGTTGGTAACTTATTTTTAGGAAGTATTCAGTGTAATTTCTGGTGTTTCAGGTTTCTTTCAGCTCCTTTCACTCATTCAGCCAGCACTCAGGTACAGTGTATAGGTCACTGTGCTAAGTGTTATGGGAGATAAATATGTGTTTAATGGTATCGATTCACAAGAAGCTCAGTGCGAGATTGAATGATTAAGACATTTTCCTGTACATTGAAGGTAATGCTCTAAAAAAAAGTATGATTCCTTTTGCTGTCATACAATTATAAAGTGTAGATTTAAGGTGGGTTTTTTGTTATTGTTTTTTGTTTTCATTTTTGTTTTGTTTTGTTTTGGTTTTGGTCCCTTTATTTTAAAGCATTAGTATTTGGATGGACATGGATGCTCTTCTCTAAGAAACCACAAATTTAGATGAATGGGCAGTTGGAGGAGCATGATTTAAACTCAGAAACATTCACTAAAGGGTATCTTTAAATGTCAGATTTCCGCTGTGTAAATGTTTGCTTCCATAAAACAGTTAATAATGAATAAGATTCTGGAAACAGAAAACTAAAGTGTTTGAAAACTATTTTTTAATGGAGATCAGGTAGAAATAAAGTAGAATTTAGTGCCACCCGTTGAAGATACCATAAAAGAATTATTTAGTTGAAAGATCAAACAGACTCAGAGGTTAGACATACTGGGTTCTATTCTCTGCTGTTCCACTTTCCAAGTGTGTGGCCATGGCTCTGCAGTTTTTAGTGCATTCATTTGTAAATGGACATAATCATACTCCTTCCACAAGGTAGTTGAGAGGGTAAAGTGAAATAATGTGGTTAATGTAAACCATTGTAGCACGTGGTAGAACCTCAGTAAATTAAAATTCAACTCCTTTGGTACATGTATTTGAAGCTTTGGGGCATATTAGAATGGACATATGTATAGTTTTGAGTACTCCAGCATTCCCCCACTTTGCCATGGAAATTGTCTTTCAGTCACATATCATTTGGATAAATGTATGTTACCAGGTAGTCTACAAAGCATGTAATTGAATTCTTTCGGAGCTTGGTGTTCACCACCCTCCCAAAACATCACTTTTAATAAATAAATTTGTTTATATTAACAGTTTATAAATTCAGAAATGTGTTTTTGAGATATCTATAACCATTTGAGCCTATATTTATTAAAAATTAATACCTGGCTGAAAATAATACCACAGTTTTCATTTCAATTCCATAAATGAATCCAATAAACAATATAAGATTAATGAGCTTTCTTTTGCATTTATATTTGAATTTTAGGGTTATATATGTTTGTTGTATTGTAATATAGAATTTCTCAGTATTCCTGGTTAACAGCTCCCTCCCTCAGTGTCAGTCTCCACCAAAAATCATGTTTGACCAGGTTTTAACAGCCATTGTATGGTAGATTGTTACTTTGAAGACTTCTCAAAGGAAACCATGCCTCTCATTATTTTATGCTTTGGTCTTGTTCCTTCCCTACATTGACTTTGAGCTAAGCATAGGACTGGTTTGATGAATAAAGTAAAGCAGAAGTGGTGTTGTGCCACTTTTGGGACTAGCCCTTGAATTGGTCTGGCAGTGGCCAGCCTGTTCAGGGCTTCTGGAATGCTCTCAGCTGCCACGCCATAAGGCAGCCCATGCAGCCACATGGACACCTCTACCCGGGGACCTGCCTGAGCTCAGCTAAGTCTCTGTGTGACTCTTTGTCCATGCATCCCAGACACTAGCCTCAGTCATTCCCAGGTTAGCCTCTGGGTGACATCAGCCATCCCTAGCACCCTAGCCCATACTGCATAGAGTAGAAGAGCCAGTCAGGTAAGCCACTAGTTGGGGGTGTTTTGCTATCTAGTACAGGATCATTGAAATGCCCATACTGTAAGTGAATATGACTCAACACTTATTATCTTTTGGGCGGGAAAGATTGCAACTTTTCTCAAGTGGATTACTGAAAAGGGCTCTTTCAGAGCTGTGAGGAAGAGTTAGTGAAGATTTAAAGATAAATCTCCAAATACATTTATTTCCTTAGATATGTTTAATTATTTTGAATTTATATCTTACGTTTTCATATTATTTTCCCTCTTGGAATGCAAAAATTAATTTCACATGCATGTGCATTTCTTGAGGGGGGGGTGCTCATAGTATTATGGGGAAAAGCAGGAATTTAAAGCTAGAAGACCAAGTTTTAAATTAAAATTATTACTATGCAAGTTTTGTCATATCTCTGGGTTGTCATTTTTTTTTTTTTTAAAGATCCCTCCCTCCCTTCCTTCTTTCCTTCCTACTTTCCTTTCTTTCTGGGAAAGAGCATGAGCCAGGGGTAGGGCAGAGGGAGAGGGAGGGAGAGAATCTCAAGCAGACTCTGTGCTGACAGCGGATCCCAACTCAGGGCTCAATTTCATGACCCTGAGATCATGACCTGAGTTAGAATCAAGAATCGGACACTCAACCGACCTAGCCACCCAAGCGCCCCTGAATTCTCCATTTTTTAGCCTACACATTGAAGAATTTGGCCATATGACCTCTCAAATACCTTTAACACCAATATTTTAAGATTGTAATATATTACTTATTTAAGATTGTAATATATTACTTATTTCTCGCTAGAGTTAGTAGCAATTACCAGTCATACAGAATTAGATTATGTGAGGATGTATGGAGTCACACCAGATAAGACACTCCTGGAATCTGGAATAAAATTTACCTAGAGCCTTATTTTCCTTTAAGAAAGTGTTAGCGTTACCTGAGGGCCCATGCCTGGCACTCTGTAGCCTTTCGTGGCCTTTATCATCGTCCTCTGATCTTGGCATAACTTGGTGGATGAAAAGTCATACCATTTTTTAAATTTCCAACTTTTATGGATGTTACTTGGGATTACAGGAAGGTCAAAATGTCATAAGTTTGCATTAGGGAACTCTTCAAGTACTTTATGTTTAATTATATATCTAATCTAATCACTTCTTTAAAATACATCTTGCTGAGCAGTGCATGCCTTACTATAATGCAGAAATCCCTTAGAGCAAGTTTTCTTGCCTACTTATGATGGAATATATTGTATAAAATCTCTATGCTTGTGTATATTCGTTTTGTAACAATAAGGGCTTGAAAATGTCTTTTTTATTTTTCATTAGGGAATCGCTTCTTCTAAAACAGTCTCTATTTTGTCAAGCATGACATTTCTACTGGTGAGGGTAATTAGTACTCATGCCAACTGTGCTCTCTTTCTCTCTTTGAGAAACGAATTTTTAGTAGAAAGGGACCTGTGTTAAAAAGCAGGTGGTAGGGGTGCCTGGGTGGCTCAGGGGGTCGGGGCCTCTGCCTTCAGCTCGGTTTGATATCCCAGGGTCCTGGGATCGAGCCCCACATCGGGCTCTCTGCTCAGCGGGGAGCCTGCTTCCTTCTCTCACTGCTTGCTTCTCTGCCTATTTGTGATCTGTCAAAAACAAACAAACAAACAAACAAACAAAAAAAAACCTTTAAAAGGCAGGTGGTAAAACAGGAGTTCACTTTAGCTCTGCTTAGCCACCGTCCTCCTAACTTTGGTTTCTCCTACACCCATATCCAAAAAACATGTTTCCTGCAGTTGTCAACATTAGACTAGTTACTAGTTGAGGGATAGAAAAGGAGTGAGTACTCAGTCATTTTGCTGTGAGTATGATACATTACTAAAATTTGATTTAGAAGCCTGGTTACAAAAGTGACACTTAAATGTCTTCTTTTAAAATGGCAAGAATCTAAGTTCAAAGTGCTCTTTCTGCCTCTACAAGTGAACCAAACTTTATAGGGTATAGTAGATCTCAGCTGCAACATTCACTTGGAAACATCTATGTAGCCGAGTGGCAAGGGCGGTGGGTGTGGAAGTAACACACACAATAGCTCCAGTGGTTTTGATGATGTCCAAGTTCTGTGATTGAGTGGGATGGTGGGTGGTGTTAGGAACATATTTTTATGTTATCAGTTACTACCTGAAGAAGATACTTAAAAATATCCCTATAATGATTATGATTTGATACGATATCTTTCATTTAAACTGTTGGGTTAACATCAGTTAATAGTAGAGTATTACCTTTAGGTAAGGGTGAACCTTAGTGGGTGAAAGGCTTGCTTAGGGACAAAGACAAGTCAGATTTTAAAAATTTCTGGCCTGATGAGAAGCAACAAAAAGGGAAGAGTTAATAAAAGACTTAAGAATTGTGAGATTGGGGCGCCTGGGTGGCTCAGTGGATTGAGCCTCTGCCTTAGGCTCGGGTCGTGATCCCAGGGTCCTGGGATTGAGCCCCATATTGGGCTCTCTGCTAGGCAAGGAGCCTGCTTCCCCATTCCCCTCCATGCTGCTCTGCCTACTTGTGATTTCTCTGTCAAATAAATAAATAAAATCTTTTTTAAAAAAAAGAATTTTTAGATTATATGTAGCTTTGAATGAGCATTATTAGGATCTGTGGTCTGACTATAATACAAAAGCAATATAAATTGTTAATTTCTTAATTAATTTTGTACAGTTACCTGATATCCCAGCTCAGGTTGCCATACCATAGACCGGGTGGCATAAAAAACAGAAATTTATTTCTCAGTTCTGGAGGCTGGGAAGTCCAACATCAAGGTTTCAGGATGGTCACTGTCTCATGAGGGGCTCTTCTAGCTTGTGGAGAGCCCCCTTCTTGCTGAGAGAGAAAGCAAGCTCTTGGGTATCTGTTCTTTATAAGGGCACTAACCCCATTATGAGGACTGTACTTCATGACCTTATCCAACCCTACCTACCTCCTTAAGGTCCTGTTTCCAAGTACCACCACATTAGGGTTTGGGCTTCAGTATATGAATTTGCCGGGGTGGGTGTGGGCACAAAACACTCAGCCAATAACACCGGGTTATTTTCATATCACTACCTTTTTAAAAAATATTAATTTCCTAATAATTGACCAGGAAGCGTGCTTCCCTTCCCCCCCCATACATATTCATCCATTTACTTACTTGCTCAATTAAATTAGAATTATAAAGGAAAATATCTAAAAACATCAAGAATCCCCATAATATTCCTTTTTTTAAAAGATTGCTTTCTGTGACTAGTAAGAAAATGCCTTACTCTGCTAAGAATAGTGTCAACAGTAAAACTTCAAAAACAACACTATGAATACCATGTGTAATTATTTGAAATGCATATTTGGATAGCCGAATTAGGAAATTCGAAAATAGACAAACTCTACATATAAAATGTTTCCTATATTGATTTATCTTTTGTGAAGATAGTAGCATGATAATACCCTACTCTGAGACCATAAAAATGCCCACTAAAAGTAATCTAATTTCAGAGAGGACTCAGTACCTCTTAGGATTGGGGAAGGGGCTGTGGGCAGGGAACAGAACTAGAGCTCTTTGCTCTTGGCTAGTTTCAGCTGCCAGATTCACATACACACGCTCAGAAACAACAAGGACTTTATCACTGAAGGAACTTTGAGGTGACAGCCTATCTCCCAAGTCCTAGAGCTCTTAACAACATTAAAATCAGCTACAGGACTTTCTCCCTTGCACAGTTAAAATGACTATTTAAGGATCTAACGCAGAATGAGTCCCTTATAAATAATCTTTAGATGCCAATCAATGTACCTTGTGTCCTGTTTCAAGAATAAGTCAGCTCTCTATTGAATGTAAGTTAGAATCTTTGATGTTTAGATTTTGAAACCCGAGACTGCGAATATTAATTAGAAAAAGAATTCAGGCAAGGTTTGAGTAGTGTGAAAACTTTTCTGCATAAGGGATAAAGCATCAGGTTAGTATCAGGCACGAAACCTGGTTTCCATAAAGTCTGCCAGCTGTTTCTCATTAAATAATGCAAAATTAATGTTGCACCTTCTGAGAGTGCTAAGCATTCTTTCTTTTTCCCCTCCCATGCAAACCCAGTGAGAGGAAGCTAGAAACTCATTTTCATGCGTATGTTTCAATTCTGCTGAATCTGAGGCTGGAAAAGAGAAAAAACAAATTTCTGGCTATTGAAGAATCCCCTTGGAGTTTCCATGATGAGAACGTTAAGTTAAAATTGAATTTAGTTGGCATTCAGAACTTTATTCTCACAAAGATTCCTCTGTGGATTTCCTGTTCTTTCTTGTATGCTCCTTTCCTTTCCCTGCTCCTTCTCTTCCCAATATATGTACTTAAAATAAAGATAGTCCTTTATAGTCTCAATTTAAAAATAAATTTTTACTATATAAGGCAGCTGAAGTACAGGAACTTTATTTTATAAGCCATTTCATAAATTCTACAAGTTTTCAAATGCTTTAGGTTCATTCTTAAAGATGACAGGTGTTTGGAAGACTGTCCTTTTTGAGACTGGGAAACAGCAATCATATTTACCTCTGTTCATGCAGCCTATCTAGAATTCAAAGAATGTTCCTTGGAGGAGAACATAAAGGGTAGTTAGTCCAGCCTCCCAATGCAGTGTTGGGACGTCACTGTGAGGATCTGATGGAATGCTATCTGGTTCTGCTTGAATACATTTTTTTTTTTTTTTTAAATGAGAGCTCACTGGTCTGGATTGGACCATATCTGACTTAGTGCCGAACTTAAGATGGCACACATTAGGGAGCTGTATTGACTAGCCAGAGGGTAACCAGGAAGGTATCCAGAAAATTATTCTGGAAAAAGCCATTGAGACAACTGCAGGGGTTTAGTTCAAGAGACCAAGTGACAGTCTGTTAGAGATATATAGAAAAACCCTGCTCTAGGAAAGACGCTGATAAATTGTCTTGTCCGATTTCAGTTTCCTGTTATTCTTTCTTGTCCTCTACTACTTACTATTCTACACAGTGCTGTTTTTTTTTTTTTTTAATATTTTATTTATTTATTTATTTGACAGAGAGAGAGAGATCAGAGAGAGAGGCAGGCAGAGAGAGAGAGGGAAGCAGGCTCCCTGCCGAGCAAAGAGCCCGATGTGGGGCTCGATCCCAGGATCCTGAGATCATGACCTGAGCTGAAGGCAGAGGCTTAACCCACTGAGCCACCCAGGTGCCCCTCTACACAGTGCTGTTAAGAAGCCCTACATTTCAGGGGTGCTCATCCAGGGGGATGGTCACACTCTCCTCATTCATGGGGTTTCACATATAATACCTATGGATCAGTGCTTGAGGTAGTTAGAGCCACCACCGGGATCCCTGCCCACCGTGAGTTACTCTTCCTGACAATTAGCCGTGTTAATCCATCTCCGAACATGCTATCTAGAACCTGAGCAGCCGGCCAGAGGGAAAGGAGGAAGGCAGAAGGGGTGTGCTGAGGTCAGACTGTCTGGATTTGATCTCTGATGGTGCTGTTGACGTCTTGTGCTAGTCTCCCTGTTCCCCAGTTTCCTCCTCTCTATGCAGATTATAATAGTTTTCTAGCGCTGGTAATCGGTGTGTAAGGTAAATATAAGTAAACCCAAGTTAATGCATATAATACATTTTGAAAAGTGCTTCGTACCTAGAAAGTCCCTAATAGATTTTAGCTACTATTTTCAATAAACAACTTTGTTTTCATATCTTCCATTTCATTTTAACCTGAAAATAACTTGTTGAGGAAACTGGGATGATTGTCTGCTTTTACCCTATTACAGAAAACATTAATATGTTAGACACTCAGAGGTTCTAGGAGTGGTATCATGTCTGTTATTACAAAGTAATAGTCCTGATACAGTCCGTTGTGATGAGACCATGTATGTGTTTAGCTCGAGACACCATGCTCTAGAGTAGCATTGATCAGGAGGCCCAGGACCAGAGGAAAAGATTGGAGAAGAAAACATTACTATAGGAGGATCGAGTAATGTGTAATCTGTAGAAGAAAAGTTAAAGGACACCTAGTTTTTGAAAAAGGCATGAATAAAATGTCTTTTTAGAAAAGTTGTTATTTCTACTTGAGTTCATCAGTTTTCATTCCCCAGATAATTTCTTTTTAAAATTCCCTTTATAGGGGCGCCTGGGTGGCTCAGTGAGTTAAGCCTCTGCCTTCGGCTTAGGTCATGATCCCAGAGTCTTGGGATCGAGCCCCACATCAGGCTCCAGGCTCTCTGCTGAGCAGAGAGCCTGCTTCTCCCTCTCCATCTGCTTGCCTTTCTGCCTACTTGTGGTTTCTCTCTATGTCAAATAAATAAATAAATGAATCTTTAAAAAAATAAAAAAATTAAATTCCCTTTATAAAAGCCCAAGAATTGAGAAGACTTCAAGGAGATTATAATAATCTTCATTATGGTGCTACTTTAAATCTCCCCAAGAAGACAGGCTTCGGTGATATGTGTTTCCATGCACTCGTGCCCATATTGATTCTCTAGCTTGCAAGTTGTTTGATTTTGATTAAAGTATCACTGTCTCCAAGAACTTCTTAGGTGTACCTAGCAAGCAGATTAATCATGTCTCTCTGCCTGAAAGAAATCTAATAAGCTCTGATTGTGTGGTTATTATATTTTCCTGGGAATTTTATATTAATGGCTGATAATAGCGTTTTATTTGTGGAAGGGAAATACTGATCTGTCTTAACCAGACGAGCAGTTTGAGTGAGGTGTTTTTTGTTAAAGAGCCAGAACAGAGATGGAACAACCTGATTCTCCACTTCTAGACAATGAGTAAATAATCATGGCATAGCTAGCAGTGGAAATACTGTACACGGAATGAGATAGACTTATATACACTAATATTTTAAAAGAAAAGGAGTGAATTACAGAAGAGTATAATATCCATTTGTGTGACTATAACAACAGCAAAAAAGAACTCAGAAAAACGTGTCTATGTACACAATAAAAAAACTCAAGTGATACTAGTGCATCTATAAACAGTGGTTCCCTTCAGAAAAGGGGTTTGTTGAGCCAGAGGAAGAAGTAGAGAGAACATTTTGCTATATATTATTTTATAGGGAATATACTATTTTTATAATATAAAAGGGAATTCTGTTGGAGTTCATGGTGAGTAAAGATAACTGATAATTGAGAGCAGTTATAAAACTGAGAAAATTCATATGTAACACCTCTTTTTTAGAACTATAACTGAAAGTATGTTTTTATAAAAATGTGGAAATAAGCTTTGGAATTTTTAAGTGTAATGATCTTCTGTTTGTTTGTATATACTTTATAAAAAGATGGAATCAAGGAGATTCAAATCAAAACCACATTGAGATAACCACCTGACACCAGTTAGAGTGGCAAAAATTAACAAGGCAGGAAACGACAAATGTTGGAGAGGATGTGGAGAAAGGGGAACCCTCTTACACTATTGGTGGGAGCCACTTTGGAAAACAGCATGGAGATTCCTCAAAAAATTAAAAATAGAGCTACGCTATGACCCTGAAATTGCACTACTGGGTATTTACCCCAAAGATACAGATGTAGTGAAAAGAAGGGCCATATGTACCCTAATATTCATAATAGTGATGTCTGTAATAGCCAAACTGTGGAAGGAGCCGAGATGCCCTTCAACAGATGAATGGATAAAGAAGCTGTGGTCCATATATACAGTGGAATATTACGCAGCGATCAGAAAGGATGAATATCCAACTTTTGTATCAACGTGGATGGAACCGGAGGAGATTATGCTGAGTGAAATAATCAAGCAGAGAAAGTCGATTATCATATGGTTTCACTTACTTGTAGAACATAAGGAATAGCATGGAGACCATTAGGAGAAGGAATGGGAAAATGAAAAGGGTGGGGAATATAAGTGAGAGATGAACCATGAGAGATTATGGATTTCAAGAAACAAACTGAGGGTTTTAGAGGGGAGGGGGTGGGGGATGAGTGAGCCTGGTGGTGGGTATTAAGGAGGGCATGTATTGCGTGGAGCACTGGGTGGTGTACATAAACAATGACTCTTGGAACACTGCATCAAAAACTAATGATGTATTTTATGGTGACTAACATAACACAATTAAAAAAAAAAGATGGCAGGAAGTTAAGAAATTTACAAGGATGATATCCGGAATTCACAGGTCACAGAGATAGTAATTGCAAAACTGGTGGTACACAGAGCAATCTTACCATGAAAAGGAGGATATCCAGGCATAATATGCCCTCTGATGCAATGCTGTATGAAGTATTATTTATGAAGTATTCTTGCTAAAGAAGTTTCACGTGAAAGAGGAAGTTCCGATTTATGTGGAACACAGAAAACAGAGATAGGCACAAGTGAAATCAGCACACAGGAAAGGGAAGAATTAACAAGGTCTCTTCAATAAGTCAGGATCGTGAACAAAGAAAAAAGAGATGAAGACCATTGTAGATGTAGGGAGACTTAATGGTACAAGAACCAAAAGAATTGGTCCTGACATCCAGCGAACCAACTTGAGAAAGTTTTTCAGGCAGTTAGGAAGGTGCTTTATATGGGTATTAAGTGGATTTACCACTGTTATGTTAAATGTAATAACTTTGAGGTTTTAAATGAAAATGCCCATAATTTTTAGAGACACCTTGGGAGAGCGAGATGTTAACAGTGTCTTGAGTTTGCTTCAGAACACTTCAGTGGGAAAAATAAAAGACAAGAAAAGAGGTGGCAGATGGCAGTGTCACCAAGTCTTAATAATGAATGGTTATTGAATCTGGATGATGCTTACATGCATGTTCAAGTGCTGAAAAGATCATAAAGCTTTATCTGATGAAGCCATTTTTGTAACTGTAGCAAGAGCAAGAGGCTGGAAGAAGAGCTTGACTAGTATGTGGAGCTTGTATGGACTGAGAAAGACTACACTTGGGTCTTTTAAAGGAATTGTTTAAATGGGAAGAGAAGTATCCTTTGTTATCTCTTGAGCCAACTTTTAATAGGATTCTTTTCCTAGTTTGGCAGAGGAATAAATCTTTCTTTATTCAGAATGTCTGTGTGCCCTTGCACGTAGGCGCGCACATACAGACACACACACAATTTTCTGACTTGGGACAGTTCCAGGAACCAGGAAATTCATTCAGCATGAAACTGAGTAGAGTGATCAAGCATCTCCATTTGCCAGGGATGAATGGGTTTCCTGGGACCAGGAAAATCTTGGGCAAACCGGGATGAGTTAGTCACCATAGTCCGGAAAATTCCAGAAGATTTGATCGAGGTCAAACTGGGCCTTTATCTTAATGAAAACCAAAATACACTATGTGTCATGAGGTTAGATAGCTTTCTGATGACTTACATCATGGCTTCACAGTTGTGGTTTTGTTCTTTCCTAGGGAAGGCATCAAACATCACTCAGGCCTCTGTTGAAATGTAGGTGTAACTCAACACAGATTTAAAGTCAAATTCACCAAACCAGGTTTTTCATCTCCTCTGTTCCCTCTTAGTAATGTAAATCAAAAGCTAACAAAAACTTTCTTTTTTTTATACCCTACTAAATATAAGGTACTGTGTTAAGCCTTCAAATGTAAAATTAAGATATAGTCTCTGTTCTCATGAATTCAGGGTAGATTCGAGGAGACAAATAAATAATCACTGTATGTTATTTTGTGACAGGTGTTAGAGTAAAAGATTGTGACAAATAATTTTAGGACCAGTCTTTGGCAATCTTTTTTGTATTTTATTTGCAAAATAGTGTCCAGAGACAGAACAAAGGGAGAAGAGATAATTATTTGGAGTTTGCTATTTTTTTAAAAAAGATTTTGTTTATTTATTTGCCAGAGAGAGAGAGAGAGCAAGAGAGCACAAGCAGGGGGAGCAGCAGGCAAGAGGTAGAGGGAGAAGCAGACTCCCTGCTGAGCAGGGGATCGAGTCCCTGCATCAATACGGGATACGGGACTCCATCCCAGAATCCTGGGGTCATGACCTGAGCTGAAGGCAGATGCTTAACTGACTGAGCCACCCAGATGTCCAGGGAGTATTGGTATTTTGGAATCTCATTTTAAAATCTTATCTAAGGAATGTCCTAAAGTGTGTGCTTTATAAAAGTGGAATAAAAACAGTCTTAAGAAATTAAGAGTTAATTTTTATATTTTATGCTTTTTAGATGAACAGTGTTCCAAAGATTGGGATATATTCTGTATGGTAATGGTTAAACTTCCAGAGCTTTCTCAACACTATCAGATCAAGGAACGCTTTCCCTGTATCCAGCAGTCATTTGCAAGAGAGCAATGTGTGTTTTGTGTTAAAATGTAAATGCTAAAATTCCTCTGGGATTGACTATGTGTAATAATGCATTTAAATCTTAAGACATAGTTATCATGATTTCTTTGCTCAGTGGGGAAAAAAAAGATTTAGAATTTAAATTTTTATATTCTGGGCACATAATAGTAATATAGGTCTTTGAAAGCTGATAGCTGCCTTATGAATCCGTAAGATTCTTTTATTTTGATATTTAACCCCCAGGAGTATCTTGTCTTTCATTTTGTTTGGACTTGTTAAGTCACATGTGAAATTAAATTTAAGTGGGAAAATATTTTGTTACTGGTAGGCCTATAATTTTTTCTGATGGTATTTCACTTATTAGTACAATCTAATTCCCAGTCATTTCAGCTAATTAGTAATTAGGGCATTTGAGCCATGTGGAGTGAACCAGGAGGAGTGGAGTAAAAGATGAGGTTGGAAAATTGGAGAGCAGTATTAGGAAAGATTTTTTTATGACCTTCTAGGTATTATACAAACTTAGTTTTTACTTAGAGTGGGATAAAGAAGGTTTATTGGGAGGTTCTGAGCAGAGGACTGGTGTATCTAACTGGTCTGTTTTAGCAGGACCACTCTGTGGCTATGTTGCCTAGACTCTGAGGGGATTATGCTGGAAGCAAGAATGCCAAATAGACGACTGCCACAACTTGGCCAGCTGAGAGAAGATGGGGACTTAGACCAGGCCAGTGGTATTGGAGTCGGAGAATCCAATACAGAGAAGTGATTGGATTCTGGAGATATTTTGGAGATAGTGCCAACAGAAGTACTCTCACTGCAATGAGCATAGTGTGTGAGGGAAAGATGGTACTCAGGAAAAACTCAAAAGCTTTTGACTTCAGGAACAAAAAGGATAGAGTTGCTATTAACAGCAATAGGAAATTATTCATTGTAGGTTTTGTTGGGAATACTAGCAACTCACTTGTGTACATGATGATCATGAGATGTCTCCTGTATATCCTTGTGGCGAAGTCAAGTAGGAAGTTAGATGACAAGAGTCAGGCGTTCAGCTAAGGGGACTGAGCTCGAGACAGGATTGAGGAGTCATCAGTGTATGAAAGTTAAATAAATGCACAAGACCGCATAAGATCACCAAAGGAATGAGTATAGATAATGAAGAAAAGAGATTTAAGGACACAGTCATGGAGTACTCCAATGTCAAGAAAATGAGAAGCAACCAGACAAAAAGACTAAGGAGTAACCAGTGAGGTAGGTCTTGGTGTCCCAGATACCAAGGAGAGAAGTATTTCAAGAAGGAGGAAGTGGATCCACTTTGTCAGATAGTGCCAACAGCTAAAGTAAGGTGTGGACTGATAAATGACCACTTCTAAGTGTGTAAGATACTTAATAAGGTGATAATAAGTAGTAACTACTATTTGTCATGCTTTTTCTGTGTGATACTTTATTAGGTGCTTATACCATTTTCTGTCATCCATAAGATAGCCTAAAATGGTAGAAATGACAATTCTCATTTTACAGACATTGGAAGGCAAGACCTTGGAAGACCCAAGACACTGAGAAATTAGTCCAAAGTCACATACCTTATAAAACTGCAAAGCAGGGATGCAAACTGCAAATATAAAAGCCTTTACTCATTTCCTTATATTATGCTGCCCAGACTTACGGTAAGGTTGCAGGCACAGCTTTTGAACAGGGCTGTCGCTTGTCAACTCTTTTCACTTTGCATGTATGTATAGGGTAAGTTAAAGCTGTCTTACTTGCTTTATTCTGTGCTGCAAATCTATATCATAAAAGACAAGGGTAGATGTGTATGTTTGTTTGTTTATTATGGCCTGATTCCAAGAAGAAAACTTGGAATTATGAGATTTCCTTAAGGAGGAATTCCTTTTTCTGTAAACATGTCACAGTATGAAATGTCAGCGATAACGTTCTCTTACAGCAGAAAAAAGTAGTTTGTATATTTGCAAGTGTTCCATACTTATCACTCCTCATGCTTGGCTTTTTGAATATTCCGATGAAAAATCTCTTAAGAATAAATCTAACTGGCACCTGGGTGGCTCAATGGGTTAAGGCCTCTGCCTTCGGCTCGGGTCATGATCCCAGGGTCCTGGGATTGAGCCCCGCATCGGGCTCTCTGCTGAGCAGGGAGCCTGGCTCCTCCCACCCCCGCCTGCCTGTCTACTTTTGATCTCTGTCTGCCAAATAAATAAATAAAAATTTTAAAACAACAACAAAAAACTCAGCAGCTAATTGTAATATGTGAGACTGCGGGAGACCCTAAGAACAGTGGGAAACGTCTGAAAGACCCGAAGCAGAAATTACTTAAGACTGCAGTTTGGGGAAGATCGCTGTAGTTGTTCTATAGAGAAGAAACTGCGGGTGGGCGGCAACTCTGGTGGCTGAAGACCTGGACTGGAGATGGCTGGACCAATGGAGGAGAGCAAGAATGACGGCGTCGGTTCGCCACATGGTAGCCGCGCCCAAGTAGCTGTAGCTGACTCTTAAGGGAATAGGTAAATTCAGAGAGAGAGAGTAAGTACAGAGTAAGTGAGATGAGCCTTTCCCAGTAGTAGTTCCAATGTGGATGCTAATTATGCAAACTGAATAGCATCACTGGAGGGCATATACAAATGTATATGTAAAATGTATGCAATAAATTTGAAGAAATGACAGAAGGCAAAAAGAAAAAGTAAAAATTAAGAACAAAAGATGATTTGAATAGGCATACCCTACTAAGATCCCAGAGGTTTTTCCTCTAGAAAAAGTCCAGGTATATTGTTTAGCGTTTAAACATTATATACCAAAATACTATCTTCTGATGCAAAGCAATTAAAATCATGTGGTCTACGACTAAACTTAATGAATGGTTAACACACAGGGCCAACTTTATACCTCAATTGCCAAATGGCAAAGTAATGATAAAAGTAATTTTCTAAATGCTAGGATAATTAACAGAGTGTAATATCGCCACCCAGGTGCCCCAGCTGCTGAGTTTTTTTTTCGTGCCTCTGTGTCTGGTGGGAATGGATATGTGCTCTTCAAACTAGCTGGAATAAATTTCCTCATTCTGCTGCCTCAGTGATTTGTTTCCTCTCAAGTCTACCTTCGGGGAACAGTTCTTCTGAGAATCTGCCCTAATGGCAGTCCCTGCCGCTGGCCTCAGAGTGGTTTAGGTGTGCAGCCGCTTAGGACATCCTGAACTTCCTTTCCTACAGTATTTGTCACATTTAATAGTAGTTGTCTGCTTTCTCTGGGTGATTCCTCAGACCCTAGACTTCTTTTTCCTCCTCTTTGGCCTTTTGAAGAGTTAGTATATATGTTATTTCATTTAGGGACTCATGTTTTGGAGGAATAAGTAGACTCATAAAGGCAGAGTACTGCGCCTTTCTTGTGACCACGCTGGCCCTAGCATTTACCATGCTGCCGTGTATATTGCAAATGCTAAAATATTTTATTTTTTAAGATTTTATTTATTTATTTTAGAGAGGGAGCATGGGGGCAGGGAGGGGCAGAGGGAGAGGGAGAGAGATTCTTAAGCAGACTCCCAAGCTGAGTGCAGAGCCCAACACAGGACGTGATCTTATGGCCTTGAGATCATGGTCTGAGCCAAAACCAAGAGCAGACACTTAATCAGCTGCACCCCCCAGGCACCCCAGTGCTGCATTATCTTAAATGAATGCGAGTGATAACCAAATTGGTGTTCAGCCTTCACCACTCCTTGAATTCTAGTTAGTCCTCTAATCACTGGGGTATCAGGCACTTCAAATTCGATAAGCCCAAACGTGGAAATCTTTCCCTCTGGCTTCCTCTTCTCTCCTCCCTTTCCTTTTCCAACCTATAGCAATCCTTTCTTTTCATCTGTCACTGACATTTTTTAATTGGAACTGCTGTATCCTTTACTACCTGCATCAATTATCAGATTCTATCAATTCTGCTTTCTAATAGTTTTTGATACTCACTCCTCAACTCTGTTTCTTTCACAAATGCTCTATTTCAAGCCTCCTATCACTTCCTACCTTGTCAATTACAGTCTTCTAATTTACCTAATTACAGTAATTTATAAACTAAATATATAACCATTTTCAAAGCACTATAAATAAATTTTAGTCTCAATGCTTCTTAAAAATATGGAGACTAAATATTTTTTCTTCTGTTTTATCCTTCTAAATAAACAGTTAAAGTGTATGTATATGTATTCATCCATTTAGGGACTTTGTTCATTTTTAAGAATAAGAAAAACAGTTATTAGATCAAATGTATTTGAGCAAAATTTTGTAAAAGATTCTTAATATGAAAAAGGAAAATCTTTTTGTGCATCAGTAATGAAGATGTCAGTTTTTTCATATAATAATAATAAATGTCAGCTAAGTCCCATTAAAGCTTACTGACTTATTGACCGGACATCCAAAGCAGTCATTGTCTCTGGAGGAAGCTTCCCTGCTGTATTGTAAAGTCCAATTCAGTCCTGAAGGTGAGCCAAGATAGCATAATAGAAACTAATTTTACCTTCCCTCTTGAAATTATTTTTTTAAAAAAAAAGCTAAACAAAATATATGAAACAATGGTTTTCAGAAACTGGACATCAGGCAGTACATGGAAGTGATCCCTGAGAGATAAGCATTAAATAAGCCAAGTTGTGTGATTGCTCCAGCTTACTGCCTAAAAAGCATTTCTAGTCCTTAAATCAGAGAGAGGAAGCCCAGGGGGAGCCCAGTGATCTCCCTGAGATGAGAAGGTGGAATTAGGAGCTTGGGAGACCACGTGGCAAGAGTTAGCAGGTGGAGGGCCAGTGAACGGAGCACTGCAAAGAAGAGAGCTCGAGAGATCTGCAAAGTTTCCCTGACTCGTTTCAGCTGAGTACTGATTAGAGGAGTCTGAGGAAGCTACACGGGGTGATAAAAAGAACCACTGAAAGAGAATTAGACGTAGCAACCCCGGCACATCAAGTTGCACCACATCTGTGATCGTTCTGTTGCTACCAGCCAGACTGGGCAAACTTCCTCATTCATCGGCTATCATAGGGTACTCAGAAGGGTCATACCTCCCTGGAAGGGGAAATTAGTCCTAGTCTAAAGGTTGCTCTGGTTCTGTTTAACAAAGCTTAAAAATAAGCTTTGAAAGCAACCTAATATGTATCTTAAAATTTATGAATATATATGACATATATATATTCATAATCGTAATTGAAGTTCCCTAAAGAGAGAATGGTGGGAGAGAGGGGACAGAAAAAAATATTTGAAAAAATAATAGAATATTTTCCAAAGCTGGTGAAAACTACAAACCACAGATCTAAGAAGCCCAGCAAGCCCCAAGCATCACAAAAGAAGTTGGAGACAGAACATTGGCAGCAGAAGAGCATACCAATGTCCTTCACAATCAGTTGCTTGAAGCCAGTGATAAAGAGAAAGTATTAACGTATCCAAAACAGAAGCCACATGTGCAAACGAACAAACATAAGGATGTGGGCAAATTTCTAGTCCAAAATGATACAAACCAGAAGATAATGAAGCAGCATCTTTAAAATATTAAAGGAGGGGGAGAAACAGTTTTGAAAATAACTTGATACTTGCTGGCAGTCTTATTTTGCATAACATTCGACATGTGTCTGGAATCAGAAATTTGGATGGGCAAGTTGTTTGATGGTAAAGAAATTTTAATTATTTTTATATGATATTTTGCATTTTATAAGTGTTTATATATGAAATAAAACTTTCTCAGCACATTTTTGAACTAGCTAGGATGAATGATTTTATCTCTTTTACACGTGAAAAGGCTGAGATGTATAGGGAATATGACTTTCACAGTTTTATAAGATCCAGGAATATCATCAGTTTCCTGACATCCTCTCTGGGACTCTGTTCTCATCTACCTGGTCTCCTCATTATTAGCTGTGAACTGCCCAAAACTATCTCCTAAACTTAAAGACTCTCAGAATATATAAAATATACTGCCTTGAAAGCAGTAATAATACTTTTGTTATCTTGCCATTTATAGTACATGAAGAAAAGAAATTGAAAATCTTACTAAATATCAAGGCCCAAATAGAAGACAGGAAAAATGAGAGTATACTAAGGTATACTAGACCCTGTGTGAAAAACTGTTACAGTATTTAAACTTTAAGTAAGTGAGCAAAGGTGGGAAAATAGCAGTAGTTGCAGAGAACCTTTTAATTTAATGTCATTGCCTTTTTTAAGAAGTTTGGTTCTTTTCATTACCATATAAAATATGAGCAGAGAACCTTTTAATAACTTGGTTCAAATTAATGTGGCAGAAATTAGTTGGGGAGAAACTGTGTTTTATATTTATGCTGCATATATAGTACATAAAATAGAATTAAATGCTATCTTGTCATGTCATTGCATATGATAGAGCAAATTCATTTTGACCCATTGCTAACAGCCACATGGAATGAATACGGTCCATTGTCCTTTTTGTTGCCACTAAAGTTTCTTCAAATTGTTCTTTAGAGAGGCTTTTCAACCTTCGTATTCAAGAGAAATTTTGAGAGCCATTTCTGTAGGGGAGGCCTTATGATAGAATGGGGATTGAAACACTCAGACTTGAAAAGTGGGCAGAAAAGTAGGATAAAGAAGAATGTTTCCAGTTGTGAAGAATGTGAACCCTAAAAGTCTTTCCAGAGCGCTGAGAATCGTTCCTGTGGGAAAGAAGTAAGAAAGTAGAGAAGTTGGGGTAGAGCTAGATTACTGAAGGCCTTAAAAACAAGTGGGAGAAATAGGTGAATGACACTGAAGTTAGATTTTCCTCCCGAGATGAAGGAATGGTCTATCATCCAGTTATGAAATGTGACCTTCTGGCACTTCCACTCCGCGTCTTCTGCGTGTGTGCACTTTTACTGTGTTTCAGTCTAAGTAAACAGCAATGAAATGACAAAGCAAGAATGATTTACCTCAGGAGGGGATGTGTTTTTCTTTTTCTTTTTTAGTCTACCCCTCTACATCTAGCAGCAGGCTACAACAGAGTTCGGATAGTGCAGCTGCTTCTCCAGCACGGAGCCGATGTTCACGCGAAAGACAAAGGGTAGGTGTGTCCATTTACTCCCTTGAATGGTCTCATCCAGGGATCTTTATGCTTTGTTCACCGCATCCAAAACACGTAAGGTTTTTGCACACTGGACAAAGGCATCCATTTCTTTACAGCTCCTGTAGCATTTTAAGAATGTTAATAGCTTCGGTTTGACTCCATTTTCATGTTCTACTTACTGAAGAGGCTTTCTCATGGTGATGGCCTAAATTAGTTACATTTTATTGCATTTCTATTATTTGAAGTTAAAATTTGCTTCTCTCAATTACATTTACTATTTTTCAACTCAAGTGGCATTCCAGAAAGGGAGATAAAACAAACTGAAAATTCTGATAAGCCAGTAACATAGCTATCCTATTCACCTGGTAGGTCAGGATCATCTTTTATGGATAAACCAAAATCATAAGTTTATAATGTTCTACTTTGGTTTTTATCCTGATAAAATCCTGGACATCTGTCCTGAGAAAACTTACAAAGGTTGATACGGGAGCAGTGGGAGATGGGAGGGACTACTAAGAAAGCAAATTCTAGAAACCTTTGTACCCATTCCCTACCTAGTCTTCAGGGCATCTAGGAAGTAGGTCTGCTCCTATGCAATAGGCTAACATTCCTCATTATCCCGCCTTAAGATCAAGAATATATTGACCTTACTGCCCAGGTAAAGAAGGTCCCTATTACACTCCTGTGATTGGCAGCATAAAGCGAAGCAGCCCAGAGAGGAGGGTTTCTTTCACTTTGCCCCTCTCCATGTCAGAAGACATAGGAAAGGAAGAAACAACTCAGTATTTGAACAGTGATCAGAGAGGGAATCTGTCATTCCAAATCTACTCTTTGTGGTGCTGCTTCTCTCTTGTCGGTGCCTGGTGTTTTGCCATATGCAAATGGTGTCCCAATAGTATAGGAGCACATGTGCCTGATGCTCTTGTACATCTCTGTTTCCTTGTGCATGTCCAAAACCAGATGGGTGTATGATAGGTGAGTCATCAAGAGAAGTGCACCACAAAAATGGCAGTCTTTGACTCGCGCAGAATGATACTTGGAGATTCAAGTTATAGGAGTTTGGATATTTCATTCTTAAGCTGGAAATTACTTTCCAAAATGAAATAAAATGGTAGAAATATTTCAGCTCACTCTCTAGTAACATTTTTCTGTGATACTTGATCTATAAAGCATGCAGTGGTCAATCAACACATGCTCTTCCTTTTACTTAAATACTTTTCTAATTGGTATCTTTATCATTATATTTAAGGGTTATACACACAAGACACGAGGTAAATATAAAAGGCTAAACATTAGCTATGCCTTGTATCCTCTTACTAAATACTTTAAGATATTTTTAATATAATATTGGAATCTATTAAAATTTTGTCTCTTAGCACTTCTTCATGACTACGTTATTTGAAATTGCAGTACTTTAATTAGCCTTTTATCCTTTAGTGGACTTGTGCCTCTTCATAACGCATGTTCGTATGGACATTATGAAGTCACAGAACTGCTACTAAAGGTAAGAGAAATTTTAAAATATTGAGCATTACTTGCTTTTTTTTTTTTCTAACTTGTCATAAGTTTTCACATGATTTGTAAGCCAGTTAAGAGTTTTAAGAAAACAAAAGATGTTTTAAAAATATTACTGCTGCCTTAAAATTTTTATAACATTCACTTTATTTTAAATTGTTTGTAAAAACTGTTATTAAAGAAGCTAAAACTCTTCTTGACATTTCAAAGAGTCAAAGAGTCATAGCTGAAATTTACAAGGAAATAAATGTCTTCTGTGTTTTATTTGACCCAGCAAAATGATCCCTCACCTAAAACTTTTTTCCTCCATTCAGCATGGAGCCTGTGTTAATGCTATGGATCTCTGGCAGTTCACTCCACTCCACGAGGCTGCTTCCAAGAATCGTGTGGAAGTCTGTTCTTTGTTACTTAGCCACGGTGCCGACCCTACATTAGTCAACTGCCATGGCAAAAGCGCCGTAGATATGGCTCCCACTCCTGAGCTGCGGGAGCGATTGACTTGTATGTATTTATATCCTAAACTCAGTATTGCTTGCTGTAAATTAGACTATCTCAGTTTCGTTAGTTTAGTCTTAAACTGGTCTTTTGTCCCACTTCAATACTAACCTTCTGTTCTTACACATACACTAGTTTATAATCCTCATTTCGGGTCCTGTGCTTTTCTTTTAAGGCTGATGAGGCTGAGTCAATCAGTAACCATTTATTGCGTGCTTACTATGTGCCAGGTACTGAAAATACAACAGCGTACAAACCAGAGAAGAATTCTCCGAGCTCATAGAGTTTATATTCTTGTACTGTGGATAATAATATTTGCTATATAACATTACTGAGTACTCACTGTTTCGCAACCCCTTAGGATTGTACAACCATGTTTCTATTTTTTTATGTGTGTTGTATAGCCCAAGTACGATCACTTGCCCTAATTTGAGTAAGATTCTTTTAATGATTTGGTGGAATTAATAGTCTCAAATGCTGGTATATATTACCTACATATACATGGGCATGTTTTGTAAATAAACTTTTTGTTTTGGAATAGTTTTAGATTTACAGAAAAATTATAAAAATAGTATAGAGAGTTCCCATATATTCCATATCCAGTTTGCCCTCCTATCAACATCTTACATTAGTATGATATACTTGACATACATTATTAACTAAATATCATACTCTACTCATATTTCCTCAGTTTCTACCTCAGGTCTTTCTTCTGTCCAGGATCTCATTCAGGACACCATATTACATTTACTGGTCATATCAAATACTGAGATATATTTAATTCTATATGTGGGCATTGCAGGTTTAAATTAAACTAAGCATCACCTACCCAATATTTAGCTGGTCTCCTGATTGGTATTCTCTCTCAGGATTCAAAGAATTAGGTAACTGGACTTCAATGCCAAAGAAAATCTTTAAATGGTAACTTAAGAAAAAGGCAGCGTCAAAATGATGATAATGTCGTTTAAACTTAACCAAATTTTAAGCTGTCTTATGTTAAGACAGGAAGAGGTGCAGTTTTCATTTTGCTTAACTAGAAGTTTAAACTTATTTTGGTACTAGAACAGATGATATCAACAAGATTAAAGGCCAGCACAAACCAGATTATATCCAGACAGATGTCTTAGCAATGAATCCTTGTAGAATGCCTTTATTCTCCCTCCCACTCGTATGACCCTTGTTATATGTTACCTTGCATTAGATAGTTCCTTCTTCTCTGTGTATGTTGTCTTCCCAGTGAAATTTAAATTCTTAAAAGACTTTTCATTTTATTATTGTCTTCTTAGCCCCTGTGCAGTGCTTTGTTACCTAATAAAAATGTCTTGCTGGTATTCGTGTTTGGGCCCATCTGTCCAACTACCTCAACTCAGCATGATGCATTGTGCACTATGCACAAGTTCATTGACTTGAACGCGAAACTTTATCTTTTTCTAATTTCCTTCTTTTAGTTTGTACCCAGGGCTCAGCTTTATCCCCATATCACCTTTAACTTCTTTTTCCTATCAAACATTTTGCAAATTATGAGTAGTAGTATGAGTTTTTATTGTGCATTTCAATGGACCATCTGATTCCACTGTACAGATGATGAGTTCATAGAAATTTGTATAGTTTTGTAAAAGAAGTTCCCTGATTAGAATATTTTTCAACCTTCTCAATATTTTTTATTTTATTAAGTAAGATTCTACCAAGGAATTATTCGAAGAAAATGATTTAACAAAGTTGGAACTGCTCTAAAAACTAAAAACTGTGGTTTTCCTCATCATGTCCCCTGCCTTACAGTAGGCATTCACAATTACTTTTTAAGTTCTTTTTAAGAAAATTGTACAAGAGGACACCTGGGTAGTTCAGTCAGTTAAGTGGCTTTGGCTCAGGTCATGATCTCAGGATCCTGGGATCGAGTCCCACAGTAGGCTCCCTGCTCAGCGGGGAGTCTGGTTCTCCCTCTCCCTCTGCCTGCGGCTCCCCTGCTTGTACTCTTTCTCTCTCTGTGCCAAATAAATATAGTCTTTTTCATTTTAAAGAAAATTATACAAGAAACAAAGAAAAACAATATTTTGATCAGACCCATGGTCATAGCATTTTCATTATACACATTTTTTTCTGCTCTTGTCTCTCTCTCTCTTTTCACATGTTGTTTCCATGAAGCCAAATGAACAGGTAGTTTGGATTCTGCACATACTAGAGGAGAAAATACTGCAAGTAGCTTTTGTTCTAATTTCAAAATGCATTTGAAAAGAAATTTTTAAGGCATTTTATAAATACTAAGTTTTCAGGGTACGTTTGAGTAATTTGCAGTTTTACTGCTTTCTTTTTAGCTACTAAGTACTTCCTTGAGTTTTTTAAAAAGAAACCTTTATGTAACATTTGCATTTAGAGGGACCATCATATTGTTGATAGATTCTCCATTCTCTTCTTTTTTATTCTTGAGTATACATCAATAAAATATTTTACACTTGAAGGTCAATTTGGGCAGAAATCTTTACCTTTTTTGTAAAGAGCCAAGAAAAGGAATATTTCACTTGTTGTTATTTGAGAAAATATCATGTTGTTTAATTGCATTATTATATCCTAATTTCTTGATTTCCTTAGTACTACAGTCTTATTGTTTATGTTTTTAATTTGTCCATTTAAGTTTTTCCTGAGTACCTTTACTGAACTTAAAGGAGTAATTGAAAAAATAGAATTGCTTTTATCATTTTGATATTCATAGGACATTTGTCATTAGAGGAAAAGCCAGTATAATTTGAATTGAACTGATATTTTTCTAGACTGATGACCAAAGTGAAATTGTACTTTTTATTTGAAGGCAGTTCTCAGGACATCTCTTTCCTTTGTAGTGGTCAGGGTCAGGGTCCCACTCCTTACATATGGCAGTGGGTAATTCTTTCACTTGATTTATCCCAAATTCTCTCATTAAAATAAGAATCTATAATTTTGTTATTTGAAAATACCGGTTTACTTTTATATCATTTGAACTTGACTTGGAGTTTCTGATGTTTCAAATTCCTAATCTTTGAGGAATTTAGCAATGATAAGGTACAACTAACTAAATAAGAGGTTTTATAAAAATGGTTTTCCCCTGAACCTGCCATGACTTATAAATATTCAGCATTCACGCAACAAATGAGTACATACTGTACTGTATAGCGAGCAGTGTGCTAAGTGATGGGACTCCCGTAGCAGATAAGGTCATGTGATATGTCCTGTGATAGAAGGGTAAATGCAACTGCAGTTGACTTCACAAGACGGAATCCTAACCCAGTAATGAGGAACATCAGGAAGGCTTATCCAGAGTATCTAAACTGAGACCTTGAACAATAATAGTAGTTATTAAGGCACGTGTGTGTGTGTGTGTGTGTGTGTGTGTGTGTGTGTGTGTATGTATCTTTTTCTGTCTTTTGAGGGACAGAAGGGAGTAAGATGGGGAACTCAGGAGAGGAGAGAGAGGAAAAGAAAGGAATTAAGTAGTAGGCAGGTGCAAAGGTCTGCTGTGTAATATATTCGGTTATAAACCATTTATATCTTTTTAGAACAATCGTCAACTTTTTGTTAGCAAGTGGTCATATCAAAATACAAACCAGAATTGTAAAATAGAAAAAATGACTGTAAGTTTTTAAGTTTTGGATTGTTTTTCATGCCACTGGTTTAGAAATCACTTTTGAGGGAACTGGGTGGCTCAGTGGGTTAAGCCTCAGCTCACTGAGGTCATGGTCTCAGGGTCCTGGGATTGAGCCCCTCGTCGGGCTCTCTGCAATGGTAGTAGTAACAGTGCAATAAATTCTTTCCTCTTTTACTACTTGAATTTTCATTTCATTATATGTACTTTCATAAAAGTATGTACAGACCTATCTTTGTTGTTTAAGAGCTGTGAAGTATTCCAGTGGATATGTTTTTGTAACTGGTTTTCATTTGGTAGACATTTTTGGTTGCTTGTGTTAAAGTGTAGCTGGAGTGTATGTGTATCCTTTGTATGTGTATCCTTATGAATTCTGAGAGTATAAAACAGTCTTATTTCAGAGTATACATTTTTCAAAACTTTTCAGTAATTATACATCCTTGTCACCTTTATCATTGTATCAATCTGCTGCTGCTATTGGTAAAATAGAGCAATATGTAAAGTTAATAATTTTCTGATTTGTAATCATGCTAAAATGATTGGTACAGATTTTAAATCTTTTTTGTTAACCATTATTTCATTAACAGATGAATTTAAAGGTCATTCTTTACTACAAGCAGCCAGAGAAGCAGACCTAGCCAAAGTAAAAAAAACACTCGCTTTGGAAATCATTAATTTCAAACAACCACAGTCTCATGAAACTGCGCTGGTAAGATTTTATTGTTAATCCATTCCTTAGGCCTGTAATAGTAGTGGAGGTACAAAGGATGATTTCATTTCAGAAACCTTAAAGTAACTTTAGTATCTGAAATGCCAGGAATTACCATTTTAGTGTTGGTTGCATTATTGCTTTCATGGGTGAGGGAATAGACATTTGCTCACCCTTGATTTGAGAATTATTTTTATTTTTGTCTTTACCCAACCATATTATAACAAATCTACTTTGGTGGCCAGTTCTTTCATAAAATAAAGGTATGTTTTTCTTTTTAGAATTTCTGTTTTTTTTTTTTTTTTTTTTTATGGTTGCTAGGTAAAGACTATTTGTTTATACAGAGAAAATTAAAGTATTTTCAAAGGTGCTTGCATCATCCTTTGAAGCAGTTATCCAAAGAATTATTCTTTTTTTTTTTTTTTTTTTTTTAAAGATTTTATTTATTTATTTGAGAGAGAGAATGAGCGAGGAGAAGGTCAGAGAGTGAAGCAGACTCCCCGTGGAGCTGGGAGCCTGATATGGGACTCGATCCCGGGACTCCGGGATCATGACCTGAGCCGAAGGCAGTCGTCCAACCAACTGAGCCACCCAGGCGTCCCCAAAGAATTATTCTTAATTATCCAGAGAATTACTTTATTCATTATAGAAAAATGATAAGATTGTGATTTTTTTTTCCAGACTATACAAATGATTTTTGAAACTGTTCATGTTTTTTTCTTCTAATGTCCTTACAGAAAGATTAGCTTATTTTCCTTGTCATTGACCACATTAAGTTTCAGATGTAGGGCTGTTAAGATTATTCCTGAATTCAGAATTTAAACATACACGATGCCTATCTCACAGACCTGTAAATATGCTTCCGTTAACATTCTCACATATATCTGGCACAAAAAAAGTCAAGCTGTAGTCAGTTCTTGCTGAAAACGACATGAAAAGAGTTGGCAAACTGAAATGGGCCAACTGTGTGTGCACTTAAATACATGGCCCTCAAACTGGGGTCAGATGCACTCAAGCTCTCCAGGATTATGCCTGGAGATGCTCAGAGCAGCAGCGTAAACCTGACCTGCTTTTTTGGTTTGTTTTATTCATTGGCAAGTAGGTTTTTACTCTTAAAATTTTAATACAAACATTTATATAAAACAAGTTGAATACAAAAATTGTATAAATATAGGATAAAATGTAAAATTTCTGAGAATACTTCTTCCGCTAAAGTTTTTCAAGTCTATTACCTTCTTGCCTGTCCCTGGGCATATTGGCTTATAGTGCTAGGAGTAGTTCTGTGGCAGGGTTTGAGAACCATCGATTTATGTGACTGACAAGCTCATGAAGGATTGACTAGGTCAGGTGCGGGTATCTGTGGCTTTGGAGAGGATGCATTCTGACACCTTCAAATATGTATATACTGGATAATTATTTATTGTCCAAAGGATAAGAAAGTCTCTCTTAGTGCTTAACTAAGATAATTTCACCTTGGTTTAAAGGCATGTGTCTTATTCTTCCAGTGTATCTAGAAAGAATTTGATCATCTCCACAATGTAAAATATATAAGTGTGTTTTGACAGAAGTATTCTAAATAATCAGCAGATGCTATTTAATTCTGGAATGTACTTTTAAATTGAAGTTTATTTTATTAACTTAGTTGTGTTTACTTTGCAGCACTGTGCTGTGGCCTCCCTGCATCCCAAAAGAAAACAAGTGACAGAACTATTACTTAGGAAAGGAGCGAATGTTAACGAAAAGAATAAAGAGTAAGTGTAATTGCAGAAGAAGTTGTGCGGTTCTTAAAGGGGAAATGCAACAAAAGTTAGGAAATTTCCTTTTCCTTTTCTCCTCTCCATAGTTTCATGACTCCCCTGCATGTCGCAGCAGAACGAGCTCACAATGATGTCATGGAAGTTCTACATAAGCATGGAGCAAAGGTAAGCCACACCCTGAAATGATGTCATGGAAGTTCTACATAAGCATGGAGCAAAGGTAAGCCACATCCTGAAATGAGATGTCAGACTTGGAATTGGGTAGCTAGCCCGGCTTAGATCCTTGCTCTTCTCTCTGATTTTCCTGGAGAAATGAATTTTCTAAAGGATGGTTACCATGTATTTGAAGTCACCTAGTCTCTTTTAAAACTGATTTAAATCTTGTTACTAATGAAAATAATCACCTGTGTTTTATTATACTTTAGTGCCGTAGTTCTGTAAAGCGATAAAATGTAGCTACGGTCTTATCATTCAAAATCCATTTAACTTTACATTGTTTTACAATAGTACTGGAATTGGTTGATTTTTTTTTTAAGATTTTATTTATTTATTTGACTGACAGACAGATCACAAGTAGACAGAGAAGCAGGCAGAGAGAAAGGGAAAAGCAGGCTCCCTGCTGAGCAGAGAGCCCGATGCGGGGCTCGATCCCAGGACCCCGAGATCATACCTGAGCCGAAGGCAGAGGCTTAACCCACTGAGCCACCCAGGCACCCCTGGAATTGATAGATTCTGATAGTCAACATCATTGATGGTTTATCAGAATAATTTATGTAAGTAATAGAATATTGCTGCTTATTCTAAAGAACACTTTTGTTCCTTCAAACTGGTATTGATAATAATTTTCTCAAAAAACCTCGACACTAAAGAAATATGAAATTTTAGGGTAACCATTTTTGTTGGCATTGTCTGAAGTTATGAATCACTTGAGGGAGGAAGGAAGCAAACTAGTTGTTTTTTTGAGAGGTGACTTGAAATTGGAAATGTTTAAATCCTCAAGAGTATATATTTTAAAGCAGAAGTCTCCAGTGTAGGCATTCTATGGAACATACAAGATGAGCCATTGGGACAGGAAAAAATATGAGAATTTTAATTTACTAAAATAGTAATTTCCTAAGTTCTGAATAAGGAAATTAACATTTGCTGATATTTAATACACAGATTGATGCTGGCTCACTCATCAGGTCCATGTGTCAGCCTGTCAGAGTCAGCTCAAGGTGTTTCCTGAGGAAGAATGGGAGTCTGAGTAGCAGGGGATTGGCACTGACAGACTCAGTCATCTGTTCACTTTCAGCATGTCATGACATATTGTACTTTTCACATGCCCAAATGAGTAGATTTATGGGTACTATCCTAAATGGTGGGTCCTTCATCAATAACATTGGAGATAATCCAAGGGAATGACAATCTTAGAGCAGCAAGAGGTTATCTGGCTATTTCATGAATTAGTATTTTCAGGAATTGTCATACTTAGTTGTGCTTTTTATTTTTCTTTTAATGAAAATAAGAGGTTTGAAAATTTGTCATCACCTGTGATGACAAATGACATGTGCATAGGTATTTTTTACTTGTATGTTACTTTTTACAAAAAGAAACATAATCAAACCCTTGAAGGCAAATACTACATGTTTCAAGTAAATGGGAAAATGACTGCATTTTCAAAGAAACTTTAAAAAATGAAGAATACATTTGAGAATAGATTTTTAGAAAATGTCTGCTGTTTTGGGAATTTTTTTTTTTTTTTTTGCCAAAAAATGATGTAAATGTATCATTCTGCTATTTTAGCTACATATAATTTAAAAACTTGAAAAACACAATTTTCTAACCTGTTTGAAAGTCTTCCTTAATCTGTTTAGATGGTTTTTGAACCTATTAGAAAACATCAAGAAAGATGCAATTTTACTAGCAGAATTTCAGTTAAAACCCTACTATAATTAGTAAATTATATTAAAAATAAGCATTTTTATTTACTAGGTAGTGCTAACAATGCACCTTTTTCAGTGGCTTTACATGTCTGTTATATCTTCCAAGCTAATGTGATTAATGGGACAAGCTATTGAAAATGAACTTACAATCAGACCCTCAAATCTACCTCACAATTTTTTATAAGATTTTTTTAAGGTTTTCTTAATTGAGCCAAAAGATATTTTGTAAACTAGTAATTAAAATATTCTTAAAATTTTTAATTTCTTCATCTCTTTCCCATCCTTTATTTTAATTCTCTTTCTCTGTAAGTTTTACATCTATCTATTATGTATTGGTATAGCACTGTTTGTTACAATTTACAGATGAGCACATATATTTATGGAATGAGTTCTCAAAATATTTTTACACTCATAAGGTTCACAATTCAAAAATTTGGGTATCCCTGCTTTGAAAGGACCATTGGTGTTTTTATATAAAAAAGTGAGGATGAACTGGAACGAAAGGGAACAGAGTTCTACAGATTTGTTACCTGCTTTGAGGGTACGACTAGGGCATTGTTATATACATAATGTCTTGTGGCTCTGTCAAGCAGAAAACACTAAGCTAAGTGGGCTCTCTGCTGTACTTAAGAGCATTGTATGTTTATCATTGACCTATTTTTTAAAATAGCTTACAGCATTTATAATGTTCTTGAAAAACCATGAACAATGCCCTTCATTTTTGGAAAATACCTATTTTTTGTCTCCCATGGGTCATTTTGTTTCATGAAGTTTCAATAAAAAATAACAGTATTTTATAAACTGACCCAGTCAGCGTGATTCGAGGTCTGTGGTTCTGTCTTTTTCTGCTCTTCGTGTTCACAATACCTTCTCACCAATAATGTCTTAGTCCATCAGTGGAGCACACCTAGTTTTAAACAGCCTATCAGTGATAGACAGTGACTTTCAGGCTTGTTTACCCTCCCTAGTCTTTCCACTACAGTTCATCTAAATCGAGAACTCCTACTATTAGGCACTTTAAAATAGAAAAAAAAAATCATTTTTAATCAGGGTTATGAACCAAGCAACAAGTGCCAGCTGCCATCCTCCCATTCACTTACGCCCGTTCCCAGGCAGGCTGCTGGCCCTCAGGGTTGGTTTATCAGGTGGCTAATGTGTTCGTAAAAACTCACAGTAAAAACCCAGCTTAGCTACGGTTGAGCCCCAGTGTTTGCTTGCTTCATGTCCTTTCTGGAGAACTCATGGTTCCAGGTTGACTTTTGGACAACTTATGCTTTCCATTGGATTCTAAAAGCACCATCTGAATGCGGTGCTTGAATTAGGGCTCCGCCCTCTTACATCGTCTCTGCCATCCTGCCTCCTACCCTCCTCATGTCCAGTTCCCGAGCTAAGGCCAGTAAATCAGAAAAGGCAGAGAATTTGATAGGGAGCTCTAATACCACTAACTAATTTGTCTTACTTAGATAAAACTTAGTAATATTTACATAAGCCGAAACATTCTTTTGCTCAAAGCTTGATGATAAATATAATCAGGTTCACTGCATGGTAAACTAAACATATTAAGACTTAACATAGAAGACATACTTTTTAGTTCACAGTCCTCTACTTTCTGGTTTTATGAACTTGAACTTCATTTCCTGGAACCGTAATCGACTCATCAGTAATATGTGGGTGTTAATATCTCCTCTATAAGCATTTGTGTGTGTCTCCACATGTGCACACGTGTAAAAATTAAATGAGCTATGCATATATGAGTATATAGTTTAGTACCTGGCATACCAGCAGTATTCAGTTACTTGTAAATATGAGCATTGTATTTTTTCCGGATTTGTCTTTCCAAACATACTGTGTATTTCCCTTTGTTATCTAAATTTTTATAAAAGAGTTGTAAACCAGTTCCTTTATAATTTGTTTTGATCCACTAACTCAACAAATACTGAAATGCAAAATGATTAAGACCATGTGCTAGATACTGTGGAAGATATTAATTTGAAAGTTTGTGCAACTACCAGACTTGAAGCTAATCCTAAATCCAATTTAGTGGCATTAGCAATGGAGAAGGAAGAGAAAGATGAAAGCCACTTATTAAGGAATAATTATATATATGGAAATGGATAGAATGCTAGAATGGACTTAGAAACTGGTGGTCAGTTCAGGGAAGTGAGAAGTTAGAAAGAAATACTGGTTTTCTATACCTTGATAATTTTGTACTTAGAGTTACGGACATGTTACAGTGGTTGAAAATAACAGCACTAGAGTATGAATAACAGTCTAGGATTAAAGAGATCTTTTGGAAAGCCATCAGTATAGTGATCATGCATTGCAAAGTCCTGGTAGAGAAAATATGGAAAGATGAGTTGAGAGTTAAGGAAACGACCTTTGCAGATTACTGTGTTTAAGGAGCAGCAATGGGAAGAGAAAATAGACAGGTCGATCACATGTCTATTGAGTATAATAGGAATATGATGAAGCAACAGGTGATCAGTGCTGCGGGAAGAAATCAAGTTAGGCAATGCCATTTAACTGGGCGATATTTGTGAAAAGGCTTTGGCAGCTTTTGAAGGAGGTGTTCCAAAGATACAGGGATAGAGAATTGTATTCATTAGGGTCTTGGCAAAAAAAAAGCACACATGAAATGGGTAATTTGAGGAAAGTTTAGTAAGGGAATTATATACAAAGGTGGGCAAGGTTTAAGGATATGAGCAAGGGATAGCAACAAGTGGGGAAACATCCTCTTTGGGCCTGAAAGGTCAAGGGAAGGGAGAGGTCCCTGGAAGCAGAAGAAGGTAGCTGTTTGGAGACGGCCCCTGACAGCACTTTGAGAGAGGCTAAGTCTCACCCCTACCCCCCACACTCCTGCTGCCCACCAGTGTCCTGCCATTGCCTCCCATTAGCCAAATGTAAAAAGAACTTAGAAAACCAAAAGCACTCACTGATAGGATCCATCTAGGTGAGTTTCCCAGGACACAGAGCAGGGTGGAGGACGGATAGGAATCTGGAGGGGCAAGCAGGCAGTGTTCAGAAAAGGGATGGAAAGCAAATGGCTAGTAAAGAAAGGCAGGTTGTAAGAAAACGGGGAGTATTAGCCAATTCATTTGAAAAATTAACTTTTATAGTGGAGTGAATTTCTGTTTCTAAAAAAAATTAATTATCAACCCCCAGCTTTGCAAGATTGCCGTAAAGCCTAAATAGGAAGAGATATGAAGATTTAGTCTTTCGTATGGCAGGTTTTTTTCTTATTATTGTTAGCTACCGTGGCATTCTACTGCTACTGCTTTGTCTGCTATCATTATTAAGTAGAACTTCTGTCCCGGTTGCATATGGTATTATTAACACCTAAAAATGAAAGATTTAATTCAGAGGTGCTTTTTTCATATATAAAAGCACTGCTATTTTGTCATTACTAGAGCATCTGTTAAATGTGTGGAACATGGAGAAATTTCCTTTGATTGTTCATTTGTCTTAATTTGACAGATTTATTTATATTGTATGTAGAAAGAAATTGTGTCAATAGTAATTGGCATTAAATGGGCTTATTTCTCACATTGAGAAGTGATGAAGAGTCTTTGCTCACTTTGGGGAAATGTGTTAGCTCATTACAAGGACTTGATTAATGCCTTTCTAGAAATGGATTGATAAGTAGTTTATATTAGCCCAAAGATGTTAAATAAAATGCATTTAAAGCTGTAGATTTAAAGTATCTCTTACAGTTCAGATATCTGCAGTTTGAGCATATCAGTGTAAAGAGCAAAGGGGACAGGTCTCAGACACATTTTAATTACCAGTAACAAATCAGTTGAATCTAGAGTAAGCATAAATGGAAATCTGTTTATACTTATATAACTGTATGCTTACCACTTTTTAGGGATAACCTGTATTGTTATACCATAGAAATAATCTACAGGAATTGTGGCTGAGATTCACAAACGACTAGTACAAGAGATTCGTAAACTGTTGGGTACCTTGACTGCGTTCCCTGTCTGTCTCTTTTTCTGCAGTTGCTTGGGTTTCTTTTCTTTGATGGTCTTTGTTCATCTGTTTAATTCTTCTTATAGACTGTATTTTTGTTTTACTTCTCTATGGCCTAAATATGGGCTTTGCAGGCCCTCCTTTACATGTCTTTGGCTTAGAAATATACCACCTGCAGCTACTGTCTCTCCTTAGTCTCAGGGACAAGAAGGGGCGAATCTGAATAAGGCTGCGGTTTGTGCACATGGCCATTGGATCTGCTCCCGCTAGTCTCATCAGCTGTGCTCGGGGACTGGTTTCTAGACAGTTAGGGCATGTGAGGAGGTGAGTTCCCTTTTAATAAGTTCGAGTTCAGCTAGTAAACAATCTAGTTTCATGTCTAATTATATTGAAATTTAACTTCTTAGACAAATTTTATATTCTGTAGTAGGTTCATAACACAGTAAAGGATTAAAAACCTTTTAAAATGGGGCACATGGGTAGCTCAGTCAGTTAAGCATCCGACTCTTGGTTTTGGCTCAGGTCATGATCTCAGGGTCATAGGCTGGAGCCCTTCACTGGGCTCCATGCTCTGCAGGGAGTCTGCTTGACATTGTCTCTCCCTCTGCCCCTCCCCCAACTTGTGCGCTCTTTCTTGCTCATGTGCACGCTCTCGCTCACACTCTCGCTCACACTTGCTCTCTTGCTCACACTCTCTCTCTAAAATAAATTTTAAAAATATTTTTTTAAAAAAGAAGGACCTTTAAAGTGAAATATTGATTACTGTATCAGAATTTTAGCTCATTTTGTCTATTTCATCCTCATAGGAGAGGCTTTAATTATATCCATCCTACCATGGATAACGACACTTTGTTTGTATCTGTAAAGGCTTTGAAATCAAATTAAATTATACTCTTAACCCAGATAAAATAAGTCTATTATTTTCAGTATTAAACAATTTTGTCGACATTGGCATTTAACTTTTTTTTTCCCTTCACATTTCTAGGGAAAGAAGAATGTATATTTTTCGGTTAGAGAATATTTTAATAGTTGGGTACCTAGATGGCTCAGTCACTTAAGCATCTAACTCCAGATTTAGGCTTAGGTCATGATCTCAGTGTGGTGGGATCAAGCCCTGTGTGAGGCTCCTTGCTCAGAGGGGAGTCTGCTTAAAATTCTCTTTCCCTTCCTCTCCCTCCCATGCATGCATGTGTGCTCATGCTCTTTCTCTCAACTAAATCTTTTAAAAAAGAATATTTTAATAGTCTAGTGTTTGCTCAGTATACACATTAGTATGATGAAAATAATATCCTTTATCACCAGAATTTACCAATTTACTGTTCTCATGAGCCATTCACTTACCAACCATTTTCAAACACCACCTTGTACAAAGCACTGTACTTGTTACAATGTTACAAGGCTATATATGAAGTTTGAATTTGATCAAGAGTCTTCTTTTAAGAGACTTAAGATCTAGTAGTAATAGTCTTATCCAGCACAGTCAACTTGAAAGCAAGGTATATAAGAGAAATACAAGGTAGACTGCTATTCAGAAAATAGTTACTTCTAGTGGAAGTAACAGGCTGAGGGAGAGATTAGAGAAATTTCATTTTTAAAAAAGTAGGATTTTAGCTAGGAATGTTCAAGGATTAGATATATAGAAATTGGCAAAATACAAATAATATATTTTAAATAATGACTCAGTCAGGAAGGCAAAGGAGTTAGAAGTTAATGGTTAGTGAGTCCAGTGGGTACTGAAAAGGAGAGTATAATGAAAATCTTGAACAGATGTGTTGGAGCAAGGTCTTGATAGTTTCATTTGGAGAGTTTTGATTTTGCTCTTATAATACTTGGAGAGCCACTAGAAAATTTTGAATAGGCAGGTGGCATGCATAGAATCCAGCTTCAGAAAGAAAAATACTTCCTAGAAAACTGTCCTCTAGAAAGCCAGTTACAGAAATGTAGACCCAGGGTATGGACATTGTATCTGGCATAATGAGTTAGCAGTACTCAACAGAATTAGTGTTTTAAGATTTTTGTAGAAAGAGACAATAGTAAGATAATGTTTCTTACCTTCAAGCTAAGACGGTTATAATGTGCTTGCCACCTATTCCCTGGGGTATAGTCTGTCCACCAGGACATAGACCTATTTCAGATTCCTGTCTTTTTTACTCCTTTCTGGCAGATTTATGAAAGCCTGTCATTTCTTTTTTTTTTTTTTTTTCCTCTTCACTTTCACTTTCAAAGTGGCCTGATTTAGGGGGAAAGTACATTGTCATTCTAGCTAAAGGCATACAGAGGCTGTTTTTAATTCTGAGGTTACTTGAAATCCAGATTGAAATAGACCCATGTTCAACAGCTAAAGTAGAATTACGGTGTGAGTTAACAATAGATGATTAGTTACAGAAATACCACAGAATAGTTCGTGATCTTATTACCAAATGAGTGATAGGGACAATGATAGCTTTAAGTTTAGGAGAGAGATGAACTCAGTCTCAAGGTTAACACTTTGAAACTAGGCTTTTCACACTGATTCAAATATTGAGAGACTCCACTCAGCCATTTCCTGATAGTCTGCATGCTGGTTTCCAGGATTTTGGCGGGTTTGAATCATGTTTTTATACCCTATATATTTCAGGCCAAATGCTATTATGGTTTTTTGTTTTTTGGGTTTTTTTTTTTTTAATATTTTATCCATTTATTTGACAAACAGAGATCATAAGAGGGGGTAGGGGAGCAGGCTTCCTGCTAAGCAGAGAGCCCAATGCGGGGCTTGGTCCCAGGACCCTGAGATCATGACCTGAACCGAAGGCAGAGACTTAACTCACTGAGCTACCCAGGTGCCCCTGCAATTGTGGTTTTATATCATTTATCTAATTACCCCTGTAGGAAAATCATTAATTACTACTTAGAACTAGAAAAACATGCATACCTCAGGTTTCTATCTCTAGATACAAGGGAGAAAAGGGAAATGTGTTTTGTCTCTAAAACTGCCAGATACATTTTTCTTCTAAAATCTTCTGAATATGTATCTCAAGCCAGCCCTAGCCACACATTACCACACATTACCACACATTATATGTAGCATTTTTCTTAAAATTTGAGGCAATTTCTGTACTTTGGTGAAAATTATCTCCTCAGTGCTGAATGGTAAGAATCTTTGATGACGTCCTCTATCATATCCTTATGGTAGAGATTGTGATGGAGGGGAATAGAGAGGACCAGGTCTAAAGAAGTCTTGATCAGAAAAATTGATGTAACACTCCCTATTTTCTTCTGGAAGTATGTATGTTGATGATTCCATAGATAGATAGATAGATAGATGATAGATATTAAAGTTGTCCAGGTGCTTGGGTGGCTTAGTCGGTTAAGGGTCTGCCTTCGGCTCAGGTCATGATCTCAGGGTCCTGGGATCAAGGCCCGCATTGGCTCTCTGCTCAACGGGGAGCCTGCTTCTCCCTCTCCCACTCCCCTAGGTTGTATGCCCTCTCTCAGTGTCTCTCTCTCTCTCTCTGTGTCAAATAAATAAATAAAATCTTTTAAAAAAAAAAAAAAAGAATTAAAATTGTATCTCCTTAAAGTAAGAATAATAAATTCATGATGGCATATATAAAATCTGTCATTTTTTTTAGGTTAAAAATACAAAACTTACAGAGAGCAGTGCGTGTGTGTGTGTGTGTGTGTGTGTGTGTGTGTAGCTATTTAATTTGTAAGTTCTTTTTTTTTTTCCCCCAGAGATTTTATTTATTTATTTGACAGAGATCACAAGTAGAGAGGCAGGCAGAGAGAGAGGAAGGGAAGCAGGGGAAGCGGGGCTCGATGTGGGGCTCGATGCGGGGCTGGATCCCAGGACCCTGGGATCATGACCTGAGCCGAAGGCAGACCGGTTCAACCCAGGCACCCTAATTTGTAAGTTCTTAGAAGAATCCTTGTGAGTGAGCAATCTCATTTATTTGGTTATCTCAGCTTGAATGACCCTTTTAAGTGCTTAACTATATGCATAATACTAGATTGTATTTGGGGGGTTGTTTTTTGTTTTTTTTTTTTTAGAAGTTTAATCCTTACATAATAAAGAATATTTTAAATGTTGGTAAGCCTGTTTTTTGACCGAGTGAAGAATTGTCAGTGTGTATGAGTCAAAATTGCCGAAGCCAAGAGGACAAAAAGACAGTGTTGTCTTGACTTTCAGGTTGTCATGGGCTTTAGTTGGCCCTTTTATCCAGTGCTTTCAATTACAGATTTTGTAGATAACATGCTCAAGTTATTTATTTTCCTATATTTCTCCATCAATAGAGTGAATTACTATCAATTCCCAATTATATAACTTATAGAATGGTAGTAGAGTAATAAATCCAAACTTATGGGAACCATTAAACAATTAGAGTTCCCTATAACTCTCTGGGATCACAGTGATAAAACATCACCCTTTTTCACTGTGAAACTGAATTAGAACAGCAATGCAAATCCTGCCGGTTGACCCATTGTTAAAATCAGAGAATGGGGATTGACCTGTAGTCCTATAAAATGGTTACTGTTGCCCTTTAAAACAAATTTATCACCTGCCTTGAAAGGCACATACATTTTGGATTTTATTGCCTTGAACCATTTCAGAATACGTATGTGGAAGGAAAAAGAATAGATTGACCACTTTGTAGAGAGCCTTGATTGTATCATCTGCCTGCTTGATAAAAAAATAAATAGCAGAGCATCAGAGTACTGATAAGGTTAAATATAAGAGGAAGTTAGGGACCTTAATTTTTGTATTCAATTTTGAACCATTTTAAAGATCAGTAATGGCTCCAAAGACAGCTGATTTCCCTCCAGCAATCACTGTTCCCTTTCTTCTTTGCTTCAGAATAGGGATCAGCAAACATGTTCTTAAAAGTCCAGATAGTAAATATTTTCAGCTTTTTGGGTACTTACATAGCCATTTTAAAAGCAATCATTTTAAAAATATAAAAATCATTCTTCACTTGCAAGCAGTGTAAAACAGTCCCCTAGTTGGAATTAACCCACAGATCATAGCTTGCCAACTCACTCTTTGGAACTCTATTTTGTTCAGAATTGGGAGCTTCTTGGAAGCCTGGATTAGGAACAGTTTTGGTAATTTTATTCTCCTTACTTGTGACTGGTAAAGGCATCGTTTGGGGAGGTGTCTTTGGCCCTAGCTGTAAGTCAACTGGGGAAACTTTCTTCTTTTTTTTTACAATAGATGTATAAAACATTCTTTTTGGCTTTGGAGTATGGAGTTGATGGCATAGAGCTGCCACCATCCTCTTTTGACCATAGAAGGACAAGCGTGGAGTCCTGAGATTAGGGTATCTGAGACATTGACATTTGCTTCTTTTGAGGACATGCTCCTATGAGGGTTTTCCTCACAAAAACCCTTGTCGAATGGCTGTTTAATATTTTCCCTGGCATCCATTCTTGTTCATTCTCTGGGTTGTACAAAATAACACCACATTGTTCTAGTGGTTTTTTTTTTTTTGCTTGTTTCTGTGGAATGAGTGCTTCTGTTAAATATCGCTGATCCTTTTCTACAGCTTCTCAGTGTGTCACCTTCGCTGGCTGATAAAGTACTCCATCGATACCCTTTTGTTGCTACAGTAACAATTTAGAGTTCGAGGGGACAATTCTCTCATAATGAAAAATATGTACATTTTCTAAAGCAAAGAATTCTATGTTACACTGGTCTGTCTTGTAGTTTATCTGGAAAGTTTGGTTTTCTGAGATACTAGAATCTAATGCCACCTGTGGAAATGAGTGGATGCCGTATATACGTCAGTAGGGATGAAAACATAAAGCTTCGGTATATGATTAAGGTTTTAACTTCCTAGCATTATCAGTCAGTCCTCATCAGATGGTTGGAATTTTTTTCAACTAGACATAAAAAATTCCTCTTATAAATGAACTCTAACAGCGATTTATACATTATTCTATTTTTTTTTTTTTCACTTATTCACATAAGCTGTTCACATAGCTCCAAGCTATGTCCTAGACCTTGTGTTTCTGGGGAGTGGGAAGGACAGAGGAGAAGAATTACATTTAAGATCAAGTCATAATTTCTGCTTTTATTTTTTATTTTTATTTTTTTAAAGATTTTATTTATTTATTTGACAGAGAAAGATCACAAGTAGGCAGAGAGGCAGGCAGAGAGAGGAGGAAGCAGGCTCCCAGCTAAGCAGACAGCCCGATGCGGGGCTCGATCCCAGGACCCTGGGATCATGACCTGAGCCGAAGGCAGCAGCTTATCCCACTGAGCCACTCAGGCGCCCCTAATTTCTGCTTTTAAAAAGCTTCCGATTTACATATAGCATCTAGCACCACGCCTAATATCGGGAAGTGCTTAGTAAACGTTAGCTGCATCCCTTTCTCAGACTTTTTAGGAGGTAAACAACTTAGTTGTAATTTTGACAGCTGTATACAAGGATAAGGAATATGAAACAGAGAATGATAGCTTGGTAGAGAAATGAGAACGTGTCAGCGGAGGTGCATTCAGCACCACCCCTCCAAAACCGAGAGTAAAGAGAAACAAGGAACGTTAATGGAAATAATAGTGAGTGGTGTTTTTTGCCCAAACTCATTCCATTCCACAGGTGCATGCCCCAGAGTGAGTGAGAGACAGAAGGGAATCTGTTGTTTTCTGTATTGTGCTCAGTTTCACCAGGTTTATGTATTGAGACAACCTCTCTTTACACATGGTGTGTTTAGTGTTTAAAGACACTATATGACTTTGGGGTTCAGTTGATCTGCTGATACATTGAAGGCAAAACTGGCCAGTGTTGAATTTGCTTAGAAACCTTGTATCTTTCTCTACCATTACATTGTCAAGGTGTTTGCAAGGATAGTGTTGACCAAAGACAGATTTTACATTTTGCAGTGACTTTAGAAACTAACACCTTCATAAAACAGGGTTCCAGGGTAATCTGATAAAGCTGCAGCACAGCAAGCCTATCAAATGGTGATGAAAAAAATAGAGTAGAAAGGAAGATAGTATAAAAGTAAATTACAGATGGTCTTAAATGACATGCTGAGGAGTTCATATTTATTTGAAGGCACTGAAGAGTCACTGAGTTTGAGCTGAAAAATAACTTAGTAATATCTGTATTTTGAAGTAGTAGTTGTCAGACCACATGAGTTAGCAAATTGTACTGAGGATTTCGGTCACTATAATTAAATAATTTAGTGGGTTTCTTACCAAATTTCCAGAAAAATGTTAATGATTAGAATGTTCCCAATTTTAAGTTTTTCTCATGTGGTGAGGTAACAAAGAAATAGAGAGAAAGTCAAGAGGTTTAGTTTGGTAGCCTGTGTTTTCCATGAATACATGCTTATGGCTGTGCTTTTATCTTGCTTATGTATAAACAGTCACTTTTCTGCTGGTAAATGAGACCTCTGATTACATATATCAGTATGTCATGACAAATTTTGTGACACTCCATTAAGAATTTAGATGAACCCTTGCCTGAAAAAGTATGGCTACTTAAAATGATGGAAGACTGAGACATGGAGATCAGTCGTCTTAAATCTTTTCTTTCCTTAATCTTGTATTGGGTGGGTATGCACAAATATGCTAGAATAATCTGCTAGCATATATTTGAGAATTACTGTCTTCCCTGAAGAGGATCCTTCTAAAGAACTCAGAAAACCTGTATAATACAATCCATAATCTCAATAGCCATAACAAAAATTGGCCCCATGTTAAAATTTGTAAGATGGTACTAACTTGACATGGGTATTCAGAAAGTCAGTAATCACCAAGACTTCGAATAATCAAGACTTCTTAAGAAAGCTCAGACTTGCACTGGATTTCATAATCCAGAAAGTCAGAAAGAAGGGCTACTCTGAAAGAATCAGCATGTACAATGAACACGGATTTTGGTTGGATTGGAATAGAAGGTACTTACAGGGGCATCCTGGAAAACAGGTTTGATCAAATTATGAAGCTGATCCCAAAGTTGAATGTTATCTTAAAACTAGCTAAATTATTCTTCCTTTATAACTTCAAAGTTTTAAAAATGGAACATTTGAAAATTTAAATCTTTGGGAGGCTGGTTAAATGTGTTAGTAATTCAGGCACTAGTAATTCAGTTTAGTAATGAGGGTATTCTATTAAAATTATTTACTAAAATTAGAAAAGAAATGTAATTAACTACTTTTTTTTTTAGATTATTTATTTATTTATTTGACAGAGAGATCACAAGTAGGCAGAGAGGCAGGCAGAGAGAGAGGGGAAGCAGACTCCCTGTTGAGCAGAGAGCCCGATGCGGGACTCGATCCCAGGACCCTGAGATCATGACCCAAGCCGAAGGCAGCGGCTTAACCCACTGAGCCACCCAGGCACCCTGTAATTAACTACTTTGACTGTCTTCGCTTACGTATTCTGTAGTCTTCATGTTACAGGAGCAAGTTTGGTGAAATCCATTCATCCAGAAGTATTTCATGTACATCTTGGATGTGGCAGGCAGTGAGCATCGGAGTCCCAGCCCTCAGAGACCTTGCATTCTAGTTGTTGAGGGGAGTGGAGGGACTGGAAGATGAACAGGAAGACAGTCATTCAGGGCAGGGATGAGTATGTTGTAATTTTCAATAAGATAGTCAGAGAAGGATAACTAAGAAGCTGACATTTTTTCAGAAGCAGTCACCGAAAAGTTAATAATAAATAGACTATGGCATTTTTCAGAATGCTTTTGACCGTTTTATTTTTCTCATAAGAATTTATTTGCTAGGGTGTAAAATAGAACAAGTAGATACTCAATTCTCTGTTCCCACCCAATGGTTTTACAGATGAACGCACTGGACACCCTTGGTCAGACTGCTTTGCATCGAGCTGCCCTCGCAGGTCACCTGCAGACTTGCCGCCTCCTGCTGACTTATGGCTCTGATCCTTCCATCATCTCCTTACAAGGCTTTACAGCCGCGCAGATGGGCAACGAAGCCGTGCAGCAGATTCTAAGTGGTGAGTTTAAATAAATAAGTAGTACATTCTGGCCTTCCCGCTTCATGTCCGCTGATAGAAACAGACAAACTCTGCACCACTTGTTTTAAGTCGCTCTTTGGAACACTTTCTCTGCCTGAATATTTTTCATACCTTTCCTTGCTGGCAGTTTAGCCTGAGGCCCTTCCTATCAACCTTTTTGGTGGAGTGAGGTAGGTGTCAGTGAAAGGAGACATATACTCTTTCTCTCTCTCTTTTTCTTTTTTTTTTTTTTTTAGTTTTAAATTGAAAACCTGACTCATGGGTGTTATGATCAAAGGTGACTTAAAGCTCCTATAAATGGTGTGGAATTATGGCAGCTCTAAAATCTGTCAAATAGAGAAAATAAGAAATCATTCATCTGGTAATGTTCTTTAATTCAGTGTTCTTATATATGGGATAGTCTGACTGACTTTTTTTGTATTTCTTAAGGTCATTTCACCGTTAGGAAATTACCTTGTTTTTCCTAGCTTAAATACAGTTATAAAATCTTATTGAATATTAGTGCCTACCTACTGCAGCATTTGATATTTTATCTACTTAATGTATTGAGGGAGATTGAACATAGAACTGATATGAAAGTTGACTAGTTTCCTGAGCCCCCAAATTAGAGGAAATGACACCGTCTAGCTCTTGAAAAATGGTGAGCTAGATAGAAAATTAATTTGGTATAACTGACTCTTGCTTCCCATCCCTTTATTTTTGTCTGTGGGTTATATCTGCTCTAGAATGACATAACAAACAGAAGAGTAAAATGGAGAAGGAAAGCTACAGACTAGGAATCTGAAGTCCTAGTTATTCTTCTGCCGATAACCCAGGATTTCTTTGCTCCATCAGACACAGTGCCTTGTCATAAAGAATATTTTATAATATGCCCTTTTCTTATTCAGAAATGAAATGTTTAGATAATGTGACCTAATTGTAGAGATACCTTCCAAAAATCCCAAATTAAATACCCTATCTATAATATAAAGCGAAAATGACAGTAATTGACATAAAATAATTTATAATTATTGTGATAGTAATAACTTGGATAAAACAACACTAGAAGACAAAAATAAGCCCCACAAATTTCTCAAGAGCCCTGCAAAAATATAGCACAGCTGAGAATCCCAACTATATTCTGAAATAGGGAACTTTCTAGGCTTGTGGAGCTCATATATGTATTGTTAGAGCTGAATCAGAATATCTGCAATGTTTTAAAAGCTATTAATTGGGATTTACTTTCCTCATGCCAGCTCATTCGTAGATAGTATCATTCTTTTTTTTTTTTTTTTTTTTTTTTTTTGGTATCATTCTTCTTCAGTCTTAAATGGTGATCTAGAGACATTTGAAGTAAGCCCTGTCTAGAACACTTTTACATCAAAATTGAAAAGATCTAGAGGAATGAAATTTCCTATTACAGGATTGCAAGCTTGAAGTATGAAAAACATTTAACTTCCTGTTCCAGTGGAGCAATAGAACATTTACTTACAGAGGAGATAGTATCCTGCTTTGATTAAGAACTCTTTCAGCCTTCTCAGTAAATTCTAATATAATTTCTAAAAAAGTGGGATTTTTATTAAAACATTCTAAATTTTTTTTACACTTTTACCAGGAACCATTTAGCATTGGATTTTAAGTTAGATTTTATAATTTGTAGCCATAAATCAGGCAAACAGCTATCACATCAAAATTTCTAATAATATTATGCATAATTTTAGAGATAATTGACAAAATGGAGAAGAAAGGATTGAATAAATTAAGCAGATTAGATCCATTAATGCTTTTTAAATGCCTTCTAATTCAGTGTAATTAGAATATATGACTTCTGGTAAAAGATGAAATTAAATACTGAATCACAAATGAAATATTTTATTCAATTATTTTGGTAATTCTTCTTAAAAGTTTGTTTGGAATATAAAACATTATACAGGTAATTAAATGTGTAACACAGGACATGCCAGAACTTTTGGATTTAATTCTTAATATTCTTTATTGATCTGGAAAAACAGTACAAATAGTAGAATTGTATGATAAAATGTTGCCCTTAGAAAGGTTTTGAAAGTAGGAATTGTTTTTTTTGTTGTTGTTTGGAAAAAGATATAATTTTTTAAACTAATATTTCTATGAGAAACTTGTGTATCTATAGTCTGTGGTCCGTGTACTAGCTGAACTTTCTGATTTTACCTACATTGACTCATCCATCCCAAGTTATATGTGTAATGAATGACTCCCTAAAGAATGCAGCAGTCATTTTCAGGCTGGGAGTTGTATCCCAGTAGTGATCTGTAAAATCAATTTAGTGAGTTGTAACCAACATTATAAAAAATAGAACAGAGTAGAAAATATCAGAGTTCAATTTTTGAAATGGCCAATGTAACTTCTGTCTTTCTAAAGCAAAATACAGCCATGAAGAGATTTAATTATGACACAGAATTAGGATAAATGTGGGTTTACACAACTTTTTTTTATCAGATATATACATTTATATGTGTATGCACACATGCGTACACACATACAGATGTATTAGTATCAGAATGTTTGATTTTATGTGTTTATATATACATATGTGTATGTGTATTCACTTTGTGTATTGAGTCCCAACATAAAGTATGTTAGGTTGGGCATACGAAGTAGCCATTTCTGTAGGAAAGACACAGCCAGATATTGGGAATTGAAGGTGGTTTAACCTACTGTGTTTTATTGTGGGTCACGGACAAAAAAGTCTGGCAACATCTAAATAGCCTTAGCTCTCTTACATCAAAATAATAAACATTTTGTTTTCTTAGGGAAAAAAAAATGCAGCAGTCATATAGGATGTATATTAAGTTACTGGTGTTCTGTTCCGGGTAACATTTTAAAGATGCACTTAAATACACCTGTTGATAACAGGTTTAAGACCCACATTTAAAGACCTGTGCTTCCTGCTCTGAGGTCAGTAGTTGCATTAGTAGTTTACATTAATGGAGTTTGAATTGTAAACTCTTGGCAGTATTTACATAAGAATTAACATCAGATAGCAACTTTTTATAAACCAGCATTTTAAAACATCCTTTCAGAAGATTTGACCTTTTTCTCCAGAGATGCTTTCTCTATATCTGCTCTGTCCACATGACTAGTGGCTACTATATTAACAGATAAAGACTATTTCCAGCATCACAGTTCTCTTAAACAGCAATTTTAGGCTTGACCTTGGCATGACATAATTCTGACTGTATTCCAATATGGTTATCCCATTATTTTCACCCAGTCATTTATAGCGGTAAGGATATGTGAGAGCCAAGTGAAACACCAAAATCCCCGTTTACATTTGCACATTGAAATAAGCCAGTGTGGCCTATTGCCAGTCCAGTCAACGGCCAGTCTGAGGGGATTAAAAAATAACAATAATAAAATAACTGTTTTACAAAAATAACAACTGCCTTCCAGCCTTTGAAACTTTAGGTTTGGGGTTCCTTGTCTTCCCCCCCCCCCTTCCCTTCCTTTTCCTTTCCTTCTCCCTTTCCCATTCCTTCCCATCTCCTCCCCTCCCCTGCTTCCTGTCCTTCCTCCTCTCCTTTTTCGTCTCCTTTCTCCTTTCCGTATTCCGGTGAGCAGAAGAGAATAGGAGAAAAAATTAGAAGCTCATCTTTAACCTTTGACTCGAGGTAAAATCTTTAATTTCATATTCTACAAAAGCCAGCGTTGCTTATAAAAGAATTTAAAAGTTAAAGCATTCTGAATTCTTTTCTTACAGTTTTTACTAATATAGTACTTTTCTTACACTTTTTACTAATGTAGTACTTTGTGTATCAGCTACTCTTCTTTTACTTATGTTCCCTTTTAACTTCATTTTTATGTCCTTCTTTTAATTCTGCACCTCTTTGTACAAAGTTCCTGGGGTGTCTATATATCCTTTCAGCTAATACTTTGTTCACATTGTTTCTAAAAATGAATCTGTTCTAAGCCTGTTCAGGATTTATAATGGATGCAAAACTCTATAATTTGTATAGTAATTAATCAATATCTTTAAATAACTGCTTTCGACTCTTTGAGTAGGAGTAGGGATTTCTCCATAGTTCTCAGAAGCATTCTTGTATTTGCATAAAAATTTTTGCTTGATTGTAAAATTATACCATTTGCAAGTAGTCTGTATCAAGACCAGTGTGCCAGTTTCAAATAGTTCATAGAACTAAAACATTTAGCCTTATTTGTATCCCTCAGATGCTAGAATCTGAAAATATCCAAAGGTCCAACTCCATATACATCAACAATTGTCATTTTATTTTGTTGAAATGATAAATTAAAACTATTACCTAGAGATATCCAAAGGATGTTTCAGTGCATTTTCCCAACTGCCAGAATCACTGTCACAGAGACATAATATACACATGGACTTTCTCACCCATAAATGCAGCGGTGGCATGCGCAGCAAGAATGGAGGCAAATTAGACCAGAAAGAACAGAATAAAGGCAGCCAAAGAAAGAGCAGTGACGGGCCAAACACACTGACCCCAGTACAGACTAGCATGGAAGTCAGTTCAGCAAATGCTTTCTGAATGTTCTCTGTGAAAAGGAACATGAAGATGAGCAGGACCTGATTTCTTTCCTCCACAGCTCCACAGACTAACAAATAATGAACTCTCTTCTGAAGAAAAACATTTATTGATGTTTCAAAAAGATACTTCATCATATGAAATACTCTCTCCTCGCTTTAATCTTGGCATTTTATCTGCTACGTATTATCATGACTAAATAAACACAGTTTCTATTTTATGGAGGAGTTCTCATAACCAATTCTGTAAAAGCCACTCTCCTGAATGAAGCACTTTAGACTGGAAAGAGCCAAAGTATTTCTTCTGAAATCTAAAACCTTTTCATAGCATCACTTGATCTTCCCATGTAGATAGTGGACTCAAGAAAGGCGTCTTTGATCATAAGATAATGTAGTCTTAAATCCAAAGAAGATTTAAGGAAAACCAACACTTAGTTTATAGGAGCAAAAGCTAATCTATTAAATGATTTGTCTGTTGTCACCAGTACTAGTCAAAATCCAAGTCTCCTGGACTTCACTCCTTTTGGGTTACATGAATGTGCGTTATAAAGGCCATCCATAACATCCGCAAACATATTTTGAGTGACATATGTTGTTTCCTTTGAAAATTTTTAAATTTGAGCCAATGTATAATGAATTTTTGGTTTGTTTATATTGTATTAATCGAAACACTTCATTTGTTAGCCTCATACTTCTACATCTAGCAGACTCATCTAATTATAGTCTATTTAGCATTTGTGTCACACCTCCCAATTGTACAGACATTTTTAACTGCATTTCTCTGAAGCCATTCAATAAATGTGAATTAAAGAAATTTCTGTATTTAGTAAGCCCTTTTGTACACTGATTATATTTTCTGAGACCACTGATTTGGGGAGTAGTCCCTCTGTTTATATTGAGGAAGTCGAGGCCAAAAAGAAAAAAGCTGAACATTAAGTCCTAAAAGTTGAGTGCCTTCCCTCGACTTACACAACAAAATCTATGGTAAAGCTTTGCCACCGCATTTGTAAGACCAAAGTATCATGAAGATGTTTTTGATATCGTGGTCTTATGTTTCTTTATTCCCTTTTGCCAAGTGTTGGCCAGAAAATTTGAAGACTTGAATAGTAGGGATGGAGGAGGATTGTGTGCCTTTGAATTTATTTAAATGTAGCTTAGGATGAGATAGTTATAAATTGAAACAAGAAGGTACTTTTTCTTAACTGAAAACAAAGAAGAATCCATAGCTTAGATCTCAGGAATTTCTTACCCCTTAATCTCTCTTTCCATTCACCAAATAATTTTCCCTTCTTAATTCTGTGATTCCTTAAAAGCCAACAGGAGTAACCTTTCCTCTCCTTTATTCAGAAAGTACACCTATACGCACTTCTGATGTTGACTATCGACTCCTAGAGGCATCTAAAGCTGGAGACTTGGAAACTGTGAAGGTAAATCAGTGCTTTTAGAATCTTGGGTAGCGCCGTTGAAACTTTGCTAACCAATTCATTTTAAGTTCCTAAGTGAAACTATTCAAATCCAAATAATAAAAGGGATGAACAAAGTAGATCCATAAACAGGAGAGCTCTTTAACCAGGAAGGATTTTCTAGTATGTGCTTTATTACCGTTGCGCCACGAGGTCGGCCTAGTATGTGCTTTATTATATCCATTAAACTGCTTTAGCTACTTTCCTTCTGGGTCTATGAAAGCTCTTTTACTTCTGCTGGTATTAATGAAAGTGTTATTTGTAGCCACATTCATAAATGTCTAAGCTAGTTCGAGCCCAGTAATATATTACACAATAAAGTTCGAAACAATATTTCTTCAACTTTTCTAAGAGATTCTCACTGTTGCTCTAGGAAATTGCTCTATGATCCTGCATTCATTCGGAATTAATTTAAATACCAAAGATGGATTTTCTTCCTTTTTTTTTATTTAAGAAAGAAAGTTCTTTTTCTTTTTTTCTTTTTATTTATTTGAGAGAGAGTAAAAGAAAATGAGAGGACGAGCACAGTGGAGGTGAGGGGCAGCAGAAGAAGCAGATTCCCCGCTGAGCAGGGAGCCTGATGAGGGGCCTGATCCCAGGACTCCAGGATCATGACCCACGCTGAAGGCAGACGCTTAACCAACTGAGCCACCCAGGTGCTCCTGGATTTTCTTTTCTATGTAACTCTGCTTGCCAGGAAAATTTTAACAGCCTTTATTTGTGGCACAGAAACCACAAATAACATTAAATTATACATAAACATTAAATTATAGATGTAATTTTTTTCAGATATAAAATGATATTCTGATACTAAATATCCTTTTTAAGAACAGATACTTCCTGTCTGCAATCATTTATGTAGGGATTAAGATAGGGATGAAGATAGGAAGAGATAGGGGTTTTGTTTTTATTTAGGCGTTGGTCTTAGAGTTTGTCTGTCTTTACTTCTTTCTTTTTTTCTTTTTTGAAGAAAGGCCAAGTGTGGGCCAGAAAATTTGAAGACTAGAATAGTAGGGATGGAGAAGGATTTGCGTGTCTTTGAATTTATTTATTTATTTTTAAAGATTTATTTATTTGTTTGTTTGTTTATTTGACAGGCAGAGATCACATGTAGGCAGAGTGGCAGGCAGAGAGAGCGAGGGGGGGGAAGCAGGCTCCTTGCTGAGCCCGATGTGGAACGCCATCCCAGGACTGTGGAATCATGACCTGAGCTGAAGGCAGAGTCTTTAACCCACCGAGCCACCCAGACACCCCTTGGAATTTATTTAAATGTAGCTTAGGGGCGCCTGGGTGGCTCAGTGGGTTAAGCCGCTGCCTTCGGCTCAGGTCATGATCTTGGGGTCCTGGGATCGAGTCTCGCATCGGGCTCTCTGCTCGACAGGAGCCTGCTTCCTCCTCTCTCTCTCTCTCTGCCTGCCTCTCTGCCTACTCGTGATCTCTCTTTGTCAAATAAATAAATAAAATCTAAAAAAAAAAAATGTAGCTTAGGATGAGATAGATATGAATTGAAACAAGGAGGTACTTTTTTCTTATCTGAAAACAAAGAAAAATCCATAGCTTAGATCTTATCCCTTAATCTCAGGCTCCATTCACCAAATAATCTTCCCTCACTGGTCTTCCCGCTCAGTGGGAAGTCTGCCTGTCCCTCTGCCTCTGCCCTTCCCCCTGTTCATAGTCTTTCTCTCTCAAATAAATAAAATCTTAAAAGAAAAAGAAGAAGAAGAAAAGAAAGAAAATACAGTAAACTCTTTCAAGCTGTGTTACCTAGAATTTTTTTTTTAATTTCAATATGTGGCCACTTCTAACATCTCTTCCATCTTATAAGAACATCTGTTATTTAAAGAAAAACAGTAAACTTCAGTTGTAATAGCCACTGGGGAGAAATTTTAAAGTTCTCTTAGATCTAAAACTGTATACTTTTTTCCTTAAATAAAATTACATATACTTTTTGTCATTTGAAATATATGCTAATAAAAGGAAATCTTTACGTATAAAAGTGATCAGGACTTCTTTTCTACATCATGGCATGATAATCTCACCAGCCTTGCTACATGTACCCATGATCATTAAATTAATAGCTTAGTATTTTCTTAATTTATAGTTTTTAATTCCATGTGTTTTGTATGTACTGATAGGCAAATCTCTAGCTTTCAAGTTTCCTAAAAAAGCATTTGTGTCACACCTCCCAGTTCTACAGTCGGCCTTCACAATAAAGGCCGACTATAATTTTATGAACGGAATGGAAGTGGCAGAAGAAAAGCAAAGTACAAATTAAGTGAGAATTAAGCATGGTAAATTTCCTTCCCTAGAGGCTTCAGAGAGTATTAAATTATTAGAAATTAGAAGAAAAGGCTGTTTGCTGAGTAAAGTATTTGAAATTATGAAAATCAGGTAGGAAGAATGTAAATTTGCTTTGGCATTCAAAAGGAAATTGAAATTGAACAGGGAATAAAGAACTTCCAAATACTAAAAAGTGAATGTTTCTTAAGCAGAACGGGCTTTTATTTTTGTAACCTGGCAAAATGAGTTGTGTGTCATTCCATACCACATTCCTGTTTTGCTGATATTCTCTGCGGGGGGAAAAAAAAAAAAAGTTAGACTGTAAGAGCCTGAAGAAAACCCAGCAGCAGCAAGAAGCAGCTTTAATCATGTAAGCCACCAGTAGAAGGTGTTTACTAACAATTTTTGTGCTTTCTAGTTTTTTTTTTTTTTAAAGATTTTATTTATTTATTTGACAGAGAGAGATCACAAGTAGGCAGAGAGCTAGGCAGAGAGAGAAGGGGAAGCAGGCTCCCCGCTGAGCAGAGAGCCCGATGCGGGGCTCGATCCCAGGACCCTGAGACCATGACCTGAGCCGAAGGCAGCGGCTTAATCCACTGAGCCACCCAGGCGCCCCATGTGCTTTCTAGTTTTATGTATTAATTTATTCACTTCTATTTCATTTTGGTTTTTGATTCTATAATGTAGACTCACTTATCGCTAAAGGGTAAGATATTTGACCTGGCCAGATGACAGTGGCTCTTGAGATTCTAGAGTCAGGGCTTTTCCACGTAGAGCTGGTGAGACTGTAGGCTCTCCCTGCGACCCAGCTCTCCAGCCTGTGTGCACTGTGCCACCTGCCGAGTCCTGCTCTTACCCTACCGATGGGAAAGCCCCGACTCAGGAAGTCAGTAGAAACAGGTGCCTCCCAGGCTTTTGGTTTTTATGTAATAATAGCTCATTACAGTGGCAAGAGTGGCAGCAAGATTATCAGATGCCTGGAAAGCCCAGCCATCCTACCTGTTTTCTCTGGGTTTTTTGACTATTCTTTCCATTACCTTTCTTTGCATCACTTCCCCGAATGAGGGCAGTTAGGAAAGGAAGCAAGCATGTAGCAGAAAGATCAAAAGAATATGAATAGGGAAAACCAAGTCTGAGCCTTTATTGTACCTTTACCTTATCAGCTCCGTGAAAGGACAGGCTGCTTAGCCCTCTCTGAGCGTTGGTCTATTTTATCTGTAAGATGGAGATAATGACCAACTTCACAGATAGATAATAGTTCTCTCGCTGAAAGAATATGAGGTTCTTTATAAATTGTGAATTATTATTGATGTATTATTAAAATTCATCCGTCACTGCCAGTGGTGCAACCTGCCGGTCCCTACTTTGCTTCCCGCTGCTGTATAAGCAAGCAGACGGAATCGAGCTTGTGCTGACACACTCGCATTCACGAGGAGATGAAAGACGAAAAACGAGAGCATGATTGGAATCAGTTTGACTCGCAGCGGCCGACAGACATCTCCCAGAGATCGGGGGAAGCACTGATGACCACATGGCTTTCCTGGAGCGGGTCAGGGGACCAAGTGGGTGGCCCAGGCAGAATTCATGTGATCTTTCTGGCGGCGTTTTGCTTGCCACATCAGTGGAGACAAGACCTCTGGGTAGTTCTGCAGTCAGCCAGGGTCAGCCCTCCTTGAGGGAAACATGGCAGACAGCGTGCTGGTACAGGCAGATGCGCTGGGCAGACAGTCTCGGGGAAGAGAGCCTTACGAAGATGAAAGACGAAGGCATCATTTGCCATGGAGAGTCTTGCTTTATTATGAGTTTTTCTCTTTGATGAGGATTTTGGCCAGGAAATGTTAAAAAAAAAAAAAAAAAGATGAAATTGCTCTGTAAGCTGTAAAAATATTTGTAGACACTGTGAAGCCAAGCAGAGTGCTGATTTTTAAACATCACTTGCATTATCTAATCTTTAGAAATAAATATTCATTAGGAAATAACAGCTTATCCAGGATGCCTGCAGTATTTTGGAGCAAAACATGGGAATAAATATTAATGTTCTTTTTGTGTTTGTGTGTGTGTGTGTGTGTGTGTATGTCATTAAAGCAACTTTGCAGCCCTCAGAATGTGAACTGCAGAGATCTGGAGGGCCGGCATTCTACCCCTTTACACTTTGCGGCAGGCTACAATCGCGTGTCTGTCGTCGAGTACCTTCTACACCACGGTGCCGATGTCCACGCCAAAGACAAAGGGTATGTGTTAGAATTTAGTGTTTGGGACTTGCGAATTTTTTACAACTATTTTTTGAAGTCCTAGATATTTTTTTCACTCTTAAAAAAGTAACACGTGTTTTTTAAAATTTAAGGCATGTAATAGAAATGTACAGTATAGCAAATGAAAATCCCTATCACCCCACCTTCTGAAGATTACGTGAACACTTTGTGATAATCCTCCAGATTTTTCTAAAAGTTCAGATGCTCTTGCAGTGGCAGTGCTTGTTTTTAACTTAAAGGATGACGCCCTTCCACGTAGCCTACTCTGCAACTTGCTTTCTCACCCAGGAGTGTATCTCGAATGCCTTTCCGTATCAGTACTTAATTGTCCATCTCATCTTTTTAATGCCTGTGATAGTATTTTACTGCATCGCGTGAATGTGTTTATACAGTTTGTAATTTATTGTTCGTCCTTTCTTCTTTTTTGCTATTTAAAATGTATGCTCTCTTCCCAAAAGAAGCCATCCATCCCAAAGTCATTGGTATTAATAGATGTATACTTTTATTTTCACTAATTCAGATATTCTATACTTTTTATATTAGTTTACTAAATTATTTTAATTTATCTAGACAGAGTTTAAAGCAGTCACGGCAGCTGTTTAAAAATGCGAGAAGGAAGTGTTAACTGAAATGAGCTTCCGTATTCTGAGTTAATTTCATATCATCTCAAAATAGAAATAAGCAAGCACTTTTCTGTGCAATTACATATCAGAGTGGAATTAAACCATACAATTTAGACTTCAGTTAACCATTACGGATTTATTTATCTTTTAAAACGGGCACTTCAGACTTGAATATTTAGTAATAATAGCACCAGCTCTTTCCAAGTGTTGTAGCACTCTGGAGAGCAACCAGTTTCCATTGCCCATTTTATTTTTATTTTATTTGTTTATTTATTTATTAAGATTTTATTTATTTATTTGTCAGATAGAGAGATAGAGAGAGAGCAAGAGAGCTCAAGCAGGCAGAGTGGCAGGCAGAGGTAGGGAGAGAAACAAGCTCCCTGCTGAGCAAGGAGCCCGATGCGGGACCTGAGCCAAAGGCAGCGACCCAAGTGACTGAGCCACCCAGACATCCCTCCATTGCCCATTTTAGTTAGCACTCAGTATTTTTGGTCTCAAAACATTAAAAAAAAAAAAAAAAAAAAAAACTGATCCTAAGTAAAAAGACATTTGATACCTTGTTTTTGTCATGTTTTAAGTGCAACTTAAGCTTGTCCTTTTGATTCACTCTTTTTTTATAGGAATCCCTTTCTATCTTTTTCCAATTGCCAGCTGCCTTCCAACCAGAGCTCAGAGTTATCTCAAACTAGTTTGCTCATAAGTTGAGGCAGCTAGATTTTTCTCATCGGGCTGGAGTTTATGGTTGGTGTCACTGTCTCCCTTACTGAATACTGAAGTTTCTGTATCATTTGGCTTTTTGAGTTTTCACTGTATGGCACTTAAATATTTAAATCTATGCATAGAAACCACTACTGAATTAATAGGAATTAAGAAATAAAAACCAAAGACAAAAGGTAAAACTTGCCTAAATAAACTAGTTAAATTGCATTGTATATTTTATAAGCATACAGTTTTCATTAGGAAAACCCGAATGGAAGAAAAGCTGAGTTGATTAAAAGCCAATTCCTGATTAGATTATTCCTGAAGTCACTTTGTAGTGTTGCTCTTAATATTGATGAAACCTGACTTTAAAGTATTGTGATGGAGCTTTTCTATGGGTGTATCTGTATGTGTTTTAAGCGTAGGATGGCTGTGAAATTTCTGTCCATCACCAAGAAACTAGGGAAAAAAATCCTTATATTGAAAGGGATGTTTTTGAAATTGTTAATTCCTATTTGGAACTGGATGCTATATCTTCAAGACCAGAGGAGAATTCTTTCTTTTGAAGTGAGTGTTCAGTATAGTCACTGCTGTAGAAGAATTATGTTATTTTTATTATAAGTATCATTTTAACACAAAGATCTGTTATATGTCTTTAAAATAATTTTCTTTTGTTTAGTGGCTTGGTGCCCCTACATAATGCTTGTTCATATGGACACTATGAGGTAGCTGAGCTTTTAGTAAGGCATGGGGCTTCTGTCAATGTGGCGGACTTATGGAAATTTACCCCTCTGCATGAAGCAGCAGCTAAAGGAAAATATGAAATCTGCAAGCTCCTTTTAAAAGTATGTAATTTTAAAAATTATAAAATATAAAGTAATTATATTTATTTTTTGGTTAGCATGTAAAATTACATCACAGTAAATTATTAAGTATAAGAAGTGCTATAAAGACTGCTTCCATTTTCTATTTTAGGGGGATATTTAAGTGTGGTATGATACTTACATAGCTTTGAGTAGTGTCTGAAGTGCCTTTCTGAACTGATTTGATTAAGTTCAGTTCATCACAGTTCATCAGGGTAGGTTTTGGAAAGAGTTGCATTAGTTTGCACTGCTTATCCAGTACTTATGATACTAATGTGAGAAAACATTGTACTAGGAGAAACAAGAGTTTTAATCAACATTGATTTTTTTTCTTAGCAGCTGTTTTATTATTAACAAACTCATTGCTCATTATTAAACATATATCTTACAAGAACCTTAATATTAGATTGGTATTAAAATATAAAGTAATCTTTAGACAAAATTATGCATATAAATTTGGGGGATATAAATGAAATAGTAGAAACTGGTAGTTTTATTAAACTAACTTAATGGTTTTGTGTTTTTTTAAATTAAAAGATGTGAAAAAATAATCAGACATATTGTTTTTTGTCTCTCTTTTTTTTAACTAGAGAAAAACTTACGGGGGTTAAACATAAATAGAATTCTTGTCCCACCACTTTTATGGTATCAGATAAGGCCTCCCCCACCCCCCGCCCCAAATGCGTATAAAATAGATCTCTTTCCTTGGGTGAGTGAAGATGAAGTTAAAAATAAACCTTAGAAAAGATAACTATAGAAAATACAAACCCCATTTGGTTTTGTTGGTCTCTTTTGTCTTATTGTTGTTGTTTTAGCACGGAGCAGATCCAACCAAAAAGAACCGGGATGGAAATACACCATTAGATTTGGTAAAAGAGGGAGACACGGATATCCAGGACTTGCTGAGAGGCGATGCTGCCTTGTTGGATGCTGCCAAGAAAGGCTGCCTGGCAAGAGTGCAGAAGCTGTGTACCCCGGAGAACATCAACTGCAGAGACACCCAGGGCAGGAACTCAACCCCTCTGCACCTGGCAGGTAAGTGTCAGTGGCTCATCCAAGGCCCATTGGCCGTTCTTGGACAGCTGATACAGTTTACCAGAAGATGAAAGAAATGCTGAGCAGAAATAGTAAAATGCTTTTGATTGACATCATTTTATATAATTTCTAATTGTAAAGGCTCTTAGTTATGTGAGAGGAGTATTAGCTTTTAAAGCAAAAAGTATCTATAATCCTAACATTTTTCTGGTCATTCTTTATAGACATAGATACAAATATTGATATATTTTCTTAGTCTAACATGTTTGCCTTTTTCACTCTAATAGCAGGCTACAATAATCTGGAAGTAGCTGAGTATCTTCTGGAGCATGGAGCAGACGTTAATGCCCAAGACAAAGGTGGTCTAATTCCTCTTCATAATGCAGCGTCCTACGGGGTGAGCATGCTAAAGTTCCAGTCTGGAAAACTTCCCTGACATTTACTATTTTATCAAATGCATACTGTGCAGGAAGTAAGTAGATACGTAACCACAGCATAATGTAGCACGATTTGAATCTTACTATTCAGAGTGTTTCCAGCCTTCCCATGCTTAACTATGCTTTGGCCAAGGGCCATGCTCTCACAGCTCTCTGCTCTTCTCACATTCTCTAGCACGGGAATAGATGTGTAACGGCTGCTCATTGAGTAGTTACTGATAGAGGTAATAGATCTTAACTCTCCCCCAAGTAGATTTTAGAAACTATAAAATTAAGGAGGCTGTTTGTTTGTGGGCATGGAAGTTATGCTTGCTTTTGTTTATCATCAGAATCTTAAAAATAGCCAAGTAAACGGTTGAGCCGTTGGTACATGTGGTTTCACAGTATTTGATTGTCTCACTGAAGGCCTGCAGTGGACGTCCAGAGCCATTCTCAAAGCACTGTAACTGGAATCATCAGCCGCCAGAGCAAGAGGAGGGTACTGCGGTGTCTTGATGACATTTGTTGAAACTGACTGTCCAAAAATCACCAAGGCCCACTTAGCCCTAAATCACGCAGGAACAATCACACAGGATAAATGTCCATGTGCTTTTCTGTTCATTCACTTACTCCCGGTTCAACTATAAAACCCCATAGATGATGGATCATACATACCAGGGACCTCACAGTTGGAATCATATTGATGAGGACAGTTTCTGGATTTGCAGAAGCCTAACAAGCTATAAGTAAAAACTAATCATTGTGATTTCATATTCTCTTACTCTTCTCCATTGGCCTCCATGAGGAATGTCCTCATCTTCTCCTAAGCCCTCTGAAAAAACCAGTGTTTCAGAGAGATGACAGTCTGTGGGAATACTTTTAAGGAAAGGCAAACAGTGCAATTTGAGTTGGACAGACAGGAAATTTCCCAGTGTAACATAAATTAATTAGAACTTGTCAGATTTAATAAATATATTATTAGTACTGAAATCATCTTGAAACTGCAGTAAAGTTACCTTTCCCAAGATGATTGTCTCTTCTCAAATTTAGTAGAATTTTCTTCTAAGCTTCCTTCAAAAAAAGGTGCCCAGTTTCACTGTACAGCATATATTTCTCCTGAGGTCCAGACATGCTAAATATTTACTGCTAACATACTACATATACAGTTACATATGATTTTTTTTTTTTTACTTGTCTGTCATTTGGAGATTAATTTTCACTTTGTAGCATGATCCTTCTCTCTGTCTTCTGTCCCTCGAATCCCTCTGCTGCTTCTTCAGTTAGGAGTTTATAAAGCTGATGGGATCAGTAGAACTTAAAGCAGAGCCTTTTTTTTTTTTTAAGATTTATTTATTTATTTGACAGAGAGAGAGATCACAAGTGGGCAGAGAGGTAGGCAGAGGGGAAGGGAGAAGCAGGCTCCCTGCCGAGCAGAGAGCCCAACGCGGGGCTCGATCCCAGGACCCTGAGATCATGACCTGAGCTGAAGGCAGAGGCTTAACCCACTGAACCATCCAGGAGCCACAAAGCAGAGTCTTTTTACTTCATACAAATCTACAAAGGAGTAAGGATAGATGTGGGCAATAGAATTAGTTCTTGACCCGACCTAGTAAGACTTACACTATCTGTTGTGTAGACTACATGGATCTGTGTGTTTTTTCGATACATTTTACACATAGATAAGTTCTATCTGGTCAGTCTTTAACTGCCTCCGTCTTCACTGCTGTCACAGAAAGCAGAGAAAATAAAACTTAATTCAAAAGTAGTTTACCTTTTAATTCCTAGTCTCCTGATAGGAAAGGCGTTGAGATGTTACTTACACGTGTGTGTGTCCTTTGGTGACTAGTATGAGAGAAATAAACGCACAGTGGCTAAACAGTAATGTAGTATGCAGGTCAACCTTGTTCTGTTTTGTGTTGCCTTGAAGCTACCTTGCGCTTAGCTGAAGGGAGGTGCCGTGCAACCAGGGTCCAGAACAGAGGCCCACTGTTCCATTTCATACTTACTTCACCATCATCTCCTAACTCCGTGTGAGAAAAATAATGGACATCTTTTGTTTCATCTCTCTTTCCATGTTACGGTGTTTGTTATCACATCCCTACTGCTAAGCTCTTTGTAAATGAAACGAATTATCCAAGTAAAAATGAACAGAAAATTCTCCAGGCTGTGTAGGGAGCATGTGATAGAGGTTGTAATCAACCTGGTTGACACCATCCTTCTACCACAGAATGGTAACAGGCTAGATAATGTGTTTATAGTAGGTTTTTTTTTCCCCTCATTGTATTAGGTGGGTTTTTTGAGTCACTAAAAGTCCTTCTGGTATTAAACTTTACAAATTCAAAAATCAGATATCTGTGAGTCAATGACTATTCACTCAGTAGTCATAAGTGTTCCTCACTAAAGCCCTTACTTTTTTGGTTCTTGACCTTTTTTGGTTGCCGTGGGTTTTCCCTGCACAACACTTACCTCTCCCCTCTCCCTGCCCCATAACATCCCTGTGACACAGTGATTCCCAGCTGGCAGTAGGTAAGATCACCCTCCCCGTTGAGAATCTCGGTTTTAAAAAATAATTTTATCTAATGCCATTTGTCTACCATGTAATCCGTTGTCAGTAATCATGTCAAGTCAGTATTTATCTCATTCTCAATTAGTAGATTTAAAATGAGGACCAGTGTTAGCCACAATATAAAAATTTTAAAAGCTACTTTGTCTTCTTTTAACTAAAGGGTAGATATAATAATATTTTTAATATCTCTAGATATATAAATCTGTCTTTCAAAAGTCCCTTTTTTACTCATGTCATAGTAAGCCTTGGCTGGATAGTATAATGAAAAGGTAGGGCTCTGGTCCTCATTTCTCTGTTAAGGTGGCAAAACACTAGTTACATTGTGTTGGGTGGTGTTCATCCAGCGGTCCTAGCACTGGCCCGGCTGCAGGGTGTATGTGGTGCACTGTCCTGAAGTAACCGTTTTATGGAGGAGATTTTTATGGTGTGAAATAAAAGCTTCTCAGTTAAAAATAAAGCTGTTTGCAGAGTAGTTTGGGGCCTAGTGTTACCCAGTAATCCCTACGTACGTGACTTCTCCCTGATATGATACGCTTCGCCATTTTTGACTTTTCAGGAAATGACACTTGAGTTTTAGTCCGGCAAGACCTGCGGGTAGCTGTGTATAATGGAAAAACCTGAACTCGGGCTGTGAGCATCTGCGATCTCATCTGTAGGCTTCTACTTGATAACCCAGTCTCCAAGCAGTACCTTAATCCTTCTGATCACAGTTTTCTCATTAGCAGGACTCAGATGCTGAAAGCTTCTTTACAGGGTTGTTGTGATAATTAGACAAGATCATGTATGTGGAAAGTGCATCCTCTGGCCTAAAATCCATATTATAAGTAATAATAATAATGATAGTTATTATTATAAGATAATAATAATAATAGTAACTATTATTATAAGATAACTTGCCCCCAGGGGCGCCTGGGTGGCTCAGTCATTAAGCACCTGCCTTCAGCTCAGGTCATGATCCCAGGGCCGTGGGATCCAGCCCCGCATCGGCCTCCCTTACTCAGCGGGAAGCCTGCTTCTCCCTCTCCCTCCGCCTGCTACTTCCTCTGCTTATGCTCTTTCTCTCTGACAAATAAATAAATAAAATATTTTTTTTAAAAAAAGATAACTTGCTCCCCATAGCCATCCTACTGGCCAGAATAATGGCTGGGCGCCACCCAGTGGTCCTACGAGTAATCCGTGTGCTGGAGCAGCTCCGTGTCCGTGTGCGATAGACACACAGACTAACTGGCTTCGGTTACTTGCAGCCTGGGGATGAAATAATCATGTGAGATATCCGTGAAATTACATAAAGCTACTTAAGCTATTATTTATTGGTAATTATTCTTTGACTTGTATTTTACCTTTTTTACTCTACAGAGCTCAGTTTGCTGCCTGTGTGTGTCTCTGTGAGTGTTTTTATACAGAAAGGATTTGCCATCTCAGTTTTTCCAACTGTAGGAACAGTCTAAGAAGTTTAAATAAAAGTTACAGATGTCAGGAGAGTGTTTTGTATTAGAATGTCTTATATATCTAATATACATGTACACCAAACAGTTAGTTTTTTCGTTATTCGGTACATATAAAACATTGGTATTTGTTTACCACAAAGCCTGTAATTTTCTGTTACCTCACGACTCTTTCATTTTTCAGTGCCTTTTCTAAAAGGTATAATCCTGGGATTTCATGACATCATTGTACAACTAAATGGCTCTCATTGGAGCCCAAGCATATTTCTCTTCTCCTTACATTCCAGCTTTCTAGAATGAAATTGGGGCCCTCATAGTCTTTTTAGGTAGTATTTGTCAGTTAAAGTGTTCTGTGTTTCAGCTGGATTCTGAAACCATGTTAAATTGCCTCTCCATTCCAACGGAGTTCAGTTCCTTTTCTAGACCTTCCAGTTCAATATTGTTCTTTCAGTGGTATAAACTGAGGAATAGCTTATTTATTGGATTTGTCAGCCTTAAATTTCAGATACTATTTTTGTCCCAGTGGTGTAGCTCTTTAAAGACTGAAGAAGTGTGTTGTTAGCATACTTTGGTAGTAATCTACTCATTCCTGTTTATTGCTCTTTCCGATGTTTGTCAGTAGATTTAATAAGCATGTAATTGGTTGCTCCAAGCATAAACTATAAATTTAGTATAAAGAAAGTTGAACAATAAATAACATATATACAATTCATTTTACACACACGTAATTTTCCTTGGACTATCTAATTTTGGAAGCCTATGCAAATTAGTCTACCAAATTATACTACTCTACCAATACACATGAGAGTAGAATAAAATTAATCATCTGAATCATTGTGTGAATGCCCTATAACCTTAGTGGGGAGAAGCTTGAAGCTATTCCATGCTTTTGGATTAACTGAACAAAAAGAGCTATTCTTTTCAATATATAACCTTTAAATAAGGGAGATAAATTTGGGGGAGGTTATTTTGTTTTAAGTAATTTATGGAATACCACAGTTGGTACCTATTTTTATCTTTTGTGTTGGAATCAGTTTTATAATGATGTATATCATTCGTAATCCCAAGATCACAAAACATAGCTTCTTCTCAAAAGCCCTAGTATAATTGTGCTCCTTTGATTCATTTTTTTTTTTCTTATCTTGTCAAGCCAATGTGGGAGCTTCCTTAGAAGTTATTTGACTTATATTTTCCTCATAAATTCTTTTCTTTCTTTTTTTTTTTATTATGTTAGTCACCATACAGAACATACAGAACATCATTAGTTTTGATGCAGTGTTCCATGATTCATTGTTTGCGTATAACACCCGGTGCTCCACGCAATACATGCCCTCCTTAATACCCATCACCGGCTCACCCATTCCCCCACCCCATTCTCCTCTAAAACCCTGTTTGTTTCTCGGCATCCAAAGTCTCTCATGGTTCATCTCCCCCTCCATTTTTCCCTTCCTTCTCCTAAGGTCCTCCATGCTTTTCCTTATGTTCCACAAATGAGCGTTCGTATGATTATATGATAATTGACTTTCTCCGCTTGAATTACTTCACTTACCATAATCGCCTCCAGTCCCATCCATATTGATCCATAAGCTGGGTATTCATCCTTTCTGATGGCTGAGTAAAATCCCATTGTGTACGTCCCACCTTCTTTTTCCATTCATCTGTTGAAGGATATCTCAGCATCTTCCACAGTTTGGCTCTTGTGGCCATCGCTGCTATGAACATTGGGGTGCATATGGCCCTTCTTTTCACTACATCTGTATCTTTGGGGTAAATACCCAGTAGTGCAATTGCTGGGTCATAGGGTGGCTCTATCGTTTTCTTCTCTTTATTTTTTGAAATTATTTTCCTGAAATTAATAAGTATTAGATTTTAAAAACTTGAATATTGCCTCAGAAAAAAGCATCTGTTATTTTCAAGGTGAGTGTTGTCTTTGGGAGAGCAAAGACTCTCTTACAGAAAATAAGAAGCATGCCATAAATCTCATCTTGGGATATATCTGTTTCTACCTTCCCTGTCTCTTCTTGTTCTCTTGAAAGTCAGCTTCTGATAACTCAGTATATTGCAGTAGAGCAGCGGCTTGAGTTAGATATCTAGTCTTAACAGATGATGTGCTTCTGACTTAACTATCAGAAGTGCCAGCTATGCCAGGAAATGTATCCATAAAGAACACAAATAGGACAATTGCACAAAATTATAGAATATTAGAGTTGAAATGGATTTTAGAACTACTTTAGTGGCAACCAAAGTAGCGTCCTTAAATATGCTTATAAGAATAAAGTTATTTTTATTATTCTCAAAAGCCCAACCATCGAATTAATATTACTGTTGCATAATTCATTGTTTTAAGCTTACTTTATAAGGACTTTTTGGAAGAAACAAACTTTTTGCTGTATAGAACTTACTATTTGAGGGAACCTGCTCTCCGCGAAACTTGCTTCTACATTGTCTCACGTGCTCCTGACCCCTCGCAGTTCTTTAGTTCTTATCACCCCTTTTGTCTCCTCTGAGGACTCTTCCACGCTCCTCTCTCCAAATACTGTTTTCTCAAAGCTTTATATCCCCCCCACCCCCGCTTAAAATTATCTTTCTGTATTCCTTCTCTTAGCAAGTTTATCAACTAGCTACAGCTGTCAACTCTGTATTCTGTTTTGTAGTCCCCCAAGAGTCCAGGGGCCAGGCACTTGGTGGTACTCAGCCATGTCTGGTGGTTGGGTGAGTAGGTGAGAGCGCGGGGGAGCATAGAAATGGCGCCCCTCCTTGTCTGTGCTCCCGCCTTTTGTGTCAAACCATTCACAGAACAGCATTACTTCGATATTGTACCTCAAAAACTGTTTACTCAAAATGAAACTTAACTTTCTTATAGTTTCATTCCCACTTCAACTTTTGCTACTCAAAGTCTGTTAATGGTTCCCCTTTGGTTTTTAATCTTCTAGACAAATTTTGAAAAACGGAAGGTAGTCAGTCAACTTTGCCTTTTCTGTCTCTTTCGTTCTCTGCAGTTAATCTGTCTTTCTAAAATCCAGGGTTTTTTCCTTTTTCTTTCCTTGTTCCTTTTTTTCTTTCCTTTTTTTTCCAGTTTCTCGATTTTAGCTCTTCTTTTCCGTTCTTCTCTGGCCATCATGGTTCAGCATCTCATCACATCACACCCAGCTTTTTTTTTTTTTAAAGATTTTATTTATTAATTTGACAGAGAGAAATCACAAGTAGATGGAGAGGCAGCCAGAGAGAGAGAGAGGGAAGCAGGCTCTCTGCTGAGCAGAGAGCCCGATGCGGAACTCGATCCCAGGACCCTGAGATCATGACCTGAGCCGAAGGCAGCGGCTTAACCCACTGAGCCACCCAGGCGCCCCCACACCCAGCTTTTAATGTATCTGCTGCTAGCATTTCCCCCACCCACAAGTCATTTTGGACATTGCAGACTCAGTTTTGTACAGTGCTGTTTTGTTATGTTACATTACTTCCCCAAGGGCTGAAGAGAAAACAGTGAGACTCTTTGAGACAAATGTTTCAATAAATAGATCAGATTGCAGTGGGTTAGAAGAGAAATAGGAAGATCAGAGAAGCAAATAAGAACACTTCTTTCAAAAGTTTCAGGCAGTCTAGACCTTGGAGAGGAGGCTTGGAGTCAGGTCATAGTTTCATTTTCTGTGTTCATTTTTAAGATAGACCTGATTATGGTAGAAGGCCAAATAAAAACTTTTATAAGCACCTATGAAGAATCACAGGGTAAAACAGTAATGACTGCGGAATGGAGATTTTGGAGGCAAGAAAAGATGGGGTCCAATATATAGGAGTGGGAGAAGTATTTTTTTTTTTTTTTTTTAATAGAAGAAACGTACATTAAGGATGAAAATAGGGAAGGAAGTGTTAAAACAGCAGGCAGACCTGATGGAGCTTGCCCAGATAATCTCATTCTTGGTCTTTCGCAACCTTTGTTTTTTTCTCAGCATGTGGATATAGCAGCATTATTGATAAAATACAACACGTGTGTAAATGCCACCGATAAGTGGGCATTTACTCCTCTTCATGAAGCAGCCCAAAAAGGAAGGACCCAGTTATGTGCCCTACTTCTGGCCCATGGTGCGGATCCCACTATGAAGAACCAAGAAGGTCAGACACCTTTAGATCTGGCAACAGTAAGTCTTCATTCTGAATTATTTAGTATTGCCTTAAATTTGTGCTTTCCGAGACGACATTAAATTTCAGGGCTTAGCAGGTTTACCTTTAGCAGTAAGGACAAATTTCCTTCCTTCTGAAATTTTTTTTATTTGCATATTAGATAATTCAAAACTCTGTTAAGGCAAACTAAGCAGTGCCTTAAATTAATTCTTTCTGCCATGCTTAACTTGCATGGGAAAACAACACGTATCTAGAACGTATCCTCAGAGAATTACATGAGTGAAGTATCTTAGACCTTCTACATTTAGCATATTGTTCAGGAGCAGCCGATGTACCTGAGGCAGTGAGATAGTCAAAGAAAATTTACCTTCTAGGCCGTATAGTATGCCTTTGAAGATGGGAACGTAAATTGATATGCACAATAATATATCATTTTTTAACCACAAGTACCTTCCCAAGCCACATTCTGTCTCACACATCTATTGCTGAGTAACAGACCACTTCAGAACACTTAGTAGCTTAACCGAAACCAAGTCAGTGGCTTCCCACAGTGACTGACTGTTGCCCCCGGTTCCATGGGTTCCGTGGCTCCGCGACCCAGTTCTGCAGTGCGTACACCTCCGTCCAGCTGGGAGCTCAGCCGAGGCTGCGAGGTCTCGGGCCGCCCTTCATCCTCCAGGGTGTCTCTCCACGGAGCCCCCCTTCCCTCTGTAGTTGACCTGGACTTCTTTATAGCATGGAGACGATGCATCTGAGAGCAGAAGTAGAAGCTGCCAGTCATTTTAAAGCTGGCCTTAAAAGCCTCAGACACCACTCCATCTACATTGTTTTGGTCACTGCAACTTGCAGGGCTGCCCGATCTAAAGGGAGGGAGACAGATGCCACCTCTGGTGGCGCGCGTGCACGCAGAGGAGGGAGTTAACGGCTGGCTGTGTTCGGAGACTCCCACGTCGTCTCACAGCACTTAGGCCTAACGGGCTGTGACAGTGTGAATAAGCCAGCCAGACTAAGGCGGTGGCCTTCTAACATTTCCAAATTATAACTGGACATTTAATTATTAAGCATGCACTAAATAACTGAAGAAAAGTCATTGTCAGTATTGAGGCATCTGCAAACCTGGTGTAAATATGAGAACTTCAGAAGGAGAGACTGCGTCAGTACTGCAGCAGGCTGTTTTTTAACGAGACAGGAAACTTTTTAAACTCATTCCCATCTTTATTAACTTACACTTTGAATACGTGTGTCATCAGTATGGACAACTGTGTCTGCACGTTTCACTCAGTGTTTAATAAACGTTTCCAGAAATCAGGGTAGTCTACATTCTCAGATGTCTCCTTCATGGTTGACTTTGATATACGTGAATGTGTGTGTGTCAAGAACACAGATTTTTGCTGAAAATCTGTTCTCAGCAAATTCCAACTATATAACACAGTAGTATTAACTAAAGTCAGGGTGAACATTAGATCTTCAAAAGATGAAATATTTTTAAAAACGACACAGGGACTCAAGTTCTGACCCCTACAGAAACTGCTGGCGCTCTCTGGAGTTGCAGGTTGGGGAAGGAGTGATCAAAAACCAGTGGGCAATAATGAAGCACTCGCTAAAGACAAATTTCACGAAGCATTTGGTCCTTAGTGGAAAATTTTACCATTTTAAAATGTATTTGTGTGTGTGTTTATTTGTCTCACTGTTTTTAGGCTGATGACATAAGAGCTTTGCTGATAGATGCCATGCCCCCGGAGGCCCTGCCTACCTGTTTTAAACCTCAGGCCACCGTAGTGAGTGCCTCTCTGATCTCACCAGCATCCACCCCCTCCTGCCTGTCAGCTGCCAGCAGCATCGATAACCTCACCGGCCCTTTAGCGGAACTGGCAGTAGGAGGACCGTCCAACACGGGGGACGGGGCAGCGGGCGCAGAAAGGAAGGAAGGAGAAGGCGAGTGTACTCGAGAATGCTTATTTGGCTTTTGATGGGGGTGTTTTGTGTTTTGTTTTTTTAAAGAGAGAGTAGCCTGGGGGGGGGGGCAGGTTGGGTGGGAGAGGGTGGGGGAGGGAGGAGAGGGAGAGGGAGAGAGAGAATCCTAAGCAGGCTCCGTGCCCAGTACAGAGCCCGATCCTAAGACCCTGAGATCATGACCTGAATTGAAATCAAGAGTTCAATCAACTGAGCCACCCAGGTGCCTCCCTCGTTTTTATTTTTTTAAATGAACAGATTTCACTTACTTCTCAGTAATTATTGAAAACCTGTCTTAAAGACAGCCTGTCTGTAAGTTTTCACATACACACCAGTTTATAAGAACTATCTTCATAGAATAAATACCTTGACATCTATATTGTTCTTATGTATATTCCAGTATATCCATTTCTAACCGTCATATTGTATTTAACTACTGAGTGAGTCTTATTACTGAAATTATATCAGAAAAAAAAAGAGATCATTTAAGGAATGGAAACAAATCATAACTGGTAAATTCAGTTTTTTAATTCCAAGCTATTAAATATTTCACTAAAAGCATTAGATTAAACTTTATAATATTATAGTAAATATAAATGCTGCCAATAAGATAAACTCTGCTTTTACTTCTCCACCAAATTCAGAGTTAACCTGAGGTGACTGAATTAAATAGATGTATTCTAGATGACTTTTATGCTCTGTAAAATCATCTGTATGGCCAAGGGTGTCAGAGAGCCATGGCTTTAAATAAATACTATCACTTCCTTTAGATTGATAACTGCTTTCTGAAAACTTTAATATATGTCTGTTTTAGTTGCGGGTCTTGACATGAATATCAGCCAGTTCCTAAAAAGCCTTGGTCTTGAGCACCTTCGGGACATCTTTGAAACAGAACAGGTAAGCTCTCCTTTTTGCTGAGTCTTTTTAATGAAATATTAAGAGTTATTAATTGCCATTCTTTGTTTCTTTTTACTTCTTAACTTTAAAACTCATACCAAGCTCTAAAGAAGCCAGGGGAATTTAGGATTTTATAATTCTCCCCAAAATTGTTTAACAGATGATGCAAGTCATTAACCGTTACTTCATTATATCTTTAAAAGCGGTTTGACTACCGATGTTTTATTACATAAACTTGGGCCATGAAACCACCTCAAAAGAATGTTTCAAAATCTTCTTTCATTATTCTTTTTCCACAAAGTGTATCTCAATAAATGTGAATAAACTCCGCTTAAAACCAATGACACATTTTTATATTAGCTGTTTAGCAAAATCTTCACAAAGCAGTCATCTGTTAAATTTGGAAAGCAAAGTAATTCCTGGACAAGTGTACCTTTTGCAAATTGCCTCTTTATAAAGTTTCTGTTGTCTAGATGAGTCTAAAATAATGCTGAACCAAAACTTAGCCATCTACTCTCGGACCTGTCCTGTTTTCATGTTCATCTTAAATGTGTATGATGCTCTGAGTAAGAAGTCACCATTACAGCATTTATGAATTAAGACCCTTCTGTTTGTCACTCTATTTTTATACAGGATAATGACTTTTTAATTTCTTACTGTATGATTTTATTACCACAGTCAGTATTCAATATTGAATAATAATAACTTGCTGATTTTAAGTCAACTGTTACTACTCTATATGGAATCTTAAAATGAGAAAGGTATTTAGTCATTTTCCCAGATCCTACTCTTTTAACATCCAATTGGGAGGATAAATTGTTACACTTTGGGCAGGTATAATAAAGGGCTTGTAATTTCATGTGTGCCCCAATCTGCCCCCGTGTATAATCTAATTTTATGTTTACATTTACCCTGTTTGGCACAGAAATCTAATGTCTAGTCTGCTCATGTACTCATTTCGTAGGGCTGTTACAACAAATTAGCCCAAAACTTAGTGGCTTTATTCCCCGGCAGTTCTGGAAGCCTGAAGTTCAAAAGCGAGTCGTGGCAGGGTTGCCCGCTCGTGCCTCTGCCAGGTTCCGGGCCCCTTTGGCTTACAGCCACATGACTGCAGCCTCTGCTTCCCTTGTCACCTTGCCTTCTCTGTGCCTGCGCGTCTGTGTCTTAGAAGGATACTCGCGTCGGATTTAAGGCCTACCCATGTAATACTAGCGATCTCCGGGGCACCTGGGTGGCTCAGTGGGTTAAGCCTCTGCCTTCGGCTCAGGTCATGATCTCAGGGTCCTAAGATCGAGCCCCGCATCGGGCTCTCTGCTCGGCAGGGAGCCTGCTTCCTCCTCTCTCTCTCTCTCTGCCTACCTCTCTGCCTACTTGTGATCTCTGTCTGTCAAATAAATAAAATCTTTAAAAAAAAAAAAATACTAGCGATCTCCCCATTTCAAGATCCTTAACTTAGTCCCATGTGCTAAGTTTTCCAGATAGGTCCGTCAGAAATTCTGGGGATTAAAACATGGATACATCTTTCTGAGGGCCGCCATTCAGCTCACCACAACACAGGACAGCCCTTCATCTCTTCCTAGGACCCAATCAGCTTAGCATGGACTTATCCTTCCAACTGCCCTCTCCTACAGAGTTTCTCCTGTTTTAAGATAAATATACCCTTGGGGCACCTGGGTGGCTCAGTGGGTTAAGCTGCTGCCTTCGGCTCAGGTCATGATCTCAGGGTCCTGGGATCAAGTCCCACATCGGGCTCTCTGCTCAGTGGGGAGCCTGCTTCCTCCTCTCTCTCTGCCTGCCTCTCTGCCTACTTGTGATCTCTGTCTGTCAAATAAATAAATAAAAATCTTAAAAAAAATAAAAAGATAAATATACCCTTTTTATTTTTCCCTTCTTCTCTCTGTGGATAGTGCTTCCTAGTTCCTCACTGGCCTCTTTGCCCCATTTATGGTTTCTTCATAGGCTTATAGTCAATTTGGAGCTAATTAAAAACACCAGTTCTTTTTCATAGCAGTTACACTGTTAAGATTATTCAATGTCTTTTTTTTTAGTTAAATTTCCTTATATTGCTTATTACAGTTATGTTCTTATTGATCAAAACAGTGGAGCGGAAATAGCACTGGCCTAAAAGACCTTGATTCTGATTATTTTCTCTTATTAGCTGTGTAACATTGGAAAAGGCATTTAGCTTGTCACTTCCCTTGACTGTAAATTATAACACCTTCAAGTATCCAGACAGTTAAAATTCCTGGTCCTACCGTGCTCCTGTGCCAGTTTTTAAAGTATGCTTTAACGACCCGTCAGATGTGTCCTTTGTCTGGTGGTGAGGACTTGCTAGACTTCCCTAATAATGCATTCTTCCTTGAGCTTCACCTACCATTGATTTGCCCTCTGGTTTGGAGATGCTTTTTTTTTTTTTTCCCCCTAAAGATTTTATTTATTTGACAGAGAACACAAGTAGGCAGAGAGGCAGGCAGAGAGAGAGAGAGAGAGAAACAGGCTCTGCACTGAGCAGAGAGCCCGATGCAGGGCTCGATCCCAGGACCCTGGGATCATGACCTGGTCTGAAGGCAGAGGCTTTAACCTGCTGAGCCACCCAGGCGCCCCTGGAGATGCTTTTTTTTTTTAAGATTTTTTTATTTATTTGAGAGAGAGAGATCACTGGCAGGAGGGAGAGGCAGAGGCAGGAGCAGACTCCCTGCTGAGCAGGGAGCCCGATTCGGGGCTCAGTGCCAGGACCCCAGGATCATGACCTGAGCCGAAGACAGACTCTTAACCGACTGAGCCCCCCAGACACCCTGGAGATTTCTTATGAGACTGTCCTAAACAGTAAGAATGTTTTTGCCTTATTCCCTCCCTGGAGGTACAAAAGCTCTTGTGAAAGCATTATCTCCTGCTAAAGCCAAAGGGTATCCCCTAATATATCCCTTCTTCCCTAATCAGATCCACAGGAACTGAAATTCCACACACCTTTGCTTAATAAACCAAAGACCCTAGTTCACACAAATAACTCCGGTCGACTGTTGAACGTTTTTCAAAGGATTTCCATTTCTCCCCTTTCAATTTGTTTGCTGCATAATTTTGTGCTTTATTTTTTTCTCTTTTACTTTATTCTCCCAGTAACTGATTTCCTGTGACATGGATATCTCATTCTATTGATTGTAATAGTTTAATCGTTTAGTCTCTCGGTTGGGGCTTTTGACAGCTTCTCCTGTTTCATCGGCTTTATTGCTCTCTTTCACACTGTACTTTTGTTCCGAGTAAATGGCTCCTTCGATTTTCTTGTTGCAGGAATAATTTCTGTATCCTTTTTTATTAATATGTTGACTGTTCCATTTAATGTATATTGCCCAGCACAGCTCCTTTCCTCCAGACAAATGATACTCCCATTCTTTCTATTGAACTGTGTCTGACTATCTTCTGGCCCAGGCATCAAGCAATCAAATTAACTTTTACTTTGACTGCAAGTGTTCCTTGAGTAGCCTTTAGTTAAAGAATACTAAATTCTGTAACCCTTTCTAAAGTTTACCTGCAGAATTTTCTCCCATTAACATTTCTGTATCAGGCTGTAATATGATTGCTGATGGTCAAGATATTTGGGTAGTGAGGGAAGGAGTGGGCATATACCCTGTACTCATTTAATTCTTGTCCATTTCTGTTAAGCCAGGGAGTGGTTCTGTGTCCTGAATCGTTTTGACACACAAGATCTTTCTGCTTCTGGTTCTGCTCAAGGATGCTAACCCCGCAGAGGAGCGGGGTGTAGTTATTTTACTTCCGGTCTCAGGGAAACATCCTTCAGGGGCATCACAGCCTCATGCCTTCACAGTTATTCTCTCAGGAGTCTCTTAACTAACTTGACTTATTCAAACATGCAAACTTCACCAAGTAATACACACCCGTGTCCTTTGTTGTTGTAAATACTGTACCAGTGTCCCTCTGGCCCTTCCTTTATAACGTAGCTTCCTGGTTAGAACACTTTTTCTCTGGGAAAGGCTGATTTGATTTTCACTGCAATTCCTAAGCATAAATGCTAGGACTATGACTTAGAAGGCTTTTTTGGACATATTTATGGGCAACTCATATATTTTCATGAAAAGTGACCTTTATAAATTTTTATTTCAAAATCAAAAGACCAAGGAAGAGTCTCGGGTACATTAACTGTGAATGTGATTATAAAATTAGCTCTAACAACTCTTACTCTGGCCTGCATCCTTTGAAGCCCAAGTGCAAGGAAGGAGCTTGTGCATTTAGACTCTTAATTTTTCTCTTCCCATTAAAATTCTACTTTTTCTCTCTCTACGCCAAAGAAAATGAACAAATCTTAGAAACAAGAGGCAACCCTTTGTGAAGGGACATTTGCTTTTTATGTGAGGTGATTTGGCTGATACATCAACAATCCTTATTTTAAAGATTATAATTTGGGTTTGTTTTTTTTTTTTTTTTTCAATTGAAGTAGAATTGACCTACACTACTTACTAGTTTCAGGAGTACATCATAGTGATTTGATATTTTTGTGCATTATGAAATTATCCCCACAATAAGCCTAGTTACATCTGTAACCATACAGAGTCATTGATTAGGACTGTGTTCCCTACGCTGTACATTCCATCCCCGTGACTTACTTATATTGTAAGGGGGAGTTTGTGCGTCTTTACCATCTTCACCTATTTGCCCGGCCCCTCAACTCCTACCTCCTCTGGTAACCAAGTTTGTTTCCTTTATCTGAGTCTGTTTCTCTTTTCTGTTTCAGATTCAACGTAGAAGTGAAATCATACTGTTACTTGTCTTTCTCGGACTTACTTTGCATATAGCCTCTAGGTCTATCCATGTCGTCATGAACGGCAAGATTTCGTTCTTTTTTAAATGGCTGAGTAATATTTTACTCTGTGTGTGTTGTGTATACACAACACAGACACACACACACCCAGAGTACATCTATATCCATTCATCGACCAGGGTTACTGCCTTATCTTAGCTATTGCGAATAATGTCGCAGTGAACATAGGGGCACATATATCTCTCTGAATTGGTGTTTTTGTTTTCCTCAAATAAATACGCAGAAGTGGAATTGTCAGATCTTATGGTAGTTCTATTTTTAATTTTTGGAGGCCCCTCCAGACTGTTTTCCACAGTGGCCGCACCAGTGTACATTCCCACCAACAGAGCACAAGTGTTCCCCTTTCTCCGTCTCCTCCCCAACACTTGTTGTTTTTTTCTTTTTGATTCTAGCCAGTCTGATAGGTAGGATCAATTTGGTTTTAATGTGTGCTAGATATAAATGCCTAGCCCAAGAAACTTGTAATTTCCTGGAGATAACTAAGTTATTGTTTAAGCGAATTAAAGATAATTTTCCCCAAAAAGCCTATTTCTAATAGTATAAAATGCCTGAATCGTGGAGCAGCATATCCAGAATCCATCTAACCTGCTTCCAGATATTTCCATTTCCTTTTTTGAGACAATAATCTCATATTCACCAGTTTTCAGATTTCTGGAATAATCTCTACTCCCATTCCTTTTTTTCTTTTTCTTAACCATTTCTATTTACCAGGCCCTGTATTCTCTCATTTTGCAATTGCTCTCTGATTTCCCCCTTCAACCCTTCTCCATTACCTTGTTCACACAGTCCTTTCCCAGACCTGCCCTTCAGAATGTTGTCATTCTCCTCCTCAAATATAACTTTGATCGTGCTACTCTGCTGAAAAGGCTCCCTAGGAGTGTTTGGATACCATCTTGATAGATAAAAGCACGTTAAGATCTGCTCCTAGCCTGCTGCTCTGTCCATCCCTTCTTCTTTCCTCTCTATATCTTATACTCTTACCTTTTGGACTTCGGTGCTGAGAGTCTCCCAATGTTCCGTAGTCCCTTACTGGGTTTTCCTTTTGCACATGCTGTTCCCTTTGTCTTAAACACCCTTTCCTTCTTTCTCTGCCTGATGAGCTTCTGCTTCTTAGCCAAGTTGTTACGTTCTCCTAAGAACCTTTCCTGAACCCCCTCCTGTTCCTTCCATCTTTCCCAGCCCTACCTACAACCTTGACCAAGTAGGAACCTTCCTAAGAGTTTCCATAGGGATTGCTCCAAAACATTTACCAACCTTTACCACATTATTGTGTTTACTTTTTAATCTTGTCAGAAGAAATAGCATAAACTTTTGTGGTAGTACCTTGTTTGATTCCCGGCCCTGCTCTTTTACTACCAACTTGGACTAGTTATTTTCCTTTCTGAGCTGTAGTGGATAGTTTTAGAGTTAAATGAAATGTTTGACAAGTTACTTTTTGGGGAAAATACCTAGCATCTAGAAGGTGTTCATTAAATTTACTGTATAGGAATGAGTGAACAAATGAACAGTAATCTGAATTCCTAAGCTTATCATTTAAGGTTTTCCAGTGGCCACTGCCTGTTAAATATGGGGACAAATTGGGCACCATGGATTTGCAGCAGCTAAATGTAATGTTTAGTTATTTTAGCTTTCTAGTCAGCCCTTTAAGAAATATAAGCAAGGGCAAGAGAGATCGGGCGATCCGTCTCAGCTCTCCTGTGTACTGCATTTAGGACTGCTTTGAGCCTCAGTTCCCCATGAGGAGGTCCTTAGTAACTTCAGGGTGGTCGTGAGGAGTTGGGGAGCTATTCATTTTGTGAGTGGAGCTGTATTGTCAGATACATTAAATAGTCTCCGTTTCTTTTCTAGAACTTTACAGAGAGGATGCTGTCCTTTGGCCTGGTTTCTGATTTTTCCAGATACACACTTTATGTCCAGATTCAGAAAAGTTTAAGGTTTCTTTGAATTGAAGCTACCACATCGATATGAGATCCTGTTTTTCCGTCAACCTTATTTGAACCAAAGTTTAGAAGGAAAAAACGGGACATCGCTAATGTAGGAAACCCTGTGCCTGGCTTCCAAAGTATATTAGATTACGTCTGCTAAAAATATACAGGCTCCTATTATGTTGTGAATTACTTTGTCTCAAAGATGTATATCTCAGAACTGTTGCTTTTTAAAAGCTCTGCTCAAAATTTCCTTTTGGTGATTGGAAACGAATTGCCCATTTTGTACAATGGAGCGATTATTTCTTAAATGGCCACTTAAGAGCACTATAGTAAATTATCCTGAAGAGTGAGTGATGTATACTTGCTGTATCGAGAAGATCAGACTCATTATATAATATTTCATTCTGGCAATAAAAATCAGTGAACTCCAGGCCTAATTTGCCAGGGGTTTTTTTGTTTTGTTTTGTTTTTTATGTAATATTCAAGTAAAAAGGTAGAGAACACTACAGATAGATAAAACATATTTGAGTTGGAAAAAGGGTGTCTATGGAAGGATTTCTCAGTTTTCCAAGGAAAGAGAAAACTAAAGGCTCATCTTGTAAAGTAGTGTTTGCATTGTTATAGGGCCAGCTTCTTCTGAGCTAGATTTCACCATTCAGCCCTCCAGAAATGTGGAGGCCCCAGATTCCATCCTGTGCATCCCGAACTCTGCCACTGGGTGGCGGTAGAGTCACAGTTACTTTTAGTCAACAAAGGCGCTGGGTGATTTTGAGTCCTGGTAGTCAGCCGCCAGCTAACCACCTCCATTTGTAGGGATGAATAAGCAGAAATTATAAACCACTGTTTTTACAACAACAGAATGTATGTAAGGCTTCAGGGACTGTTAAGTCTGGGAATTTATAAGAGAACTTAAAAACCATCTACTCTCCCTTCTGAAGTGGGATTTTTTATATAACTTCTGTATAACTGTATACTTGTGTTCTAAATCTCACCGCTTTCAAAGACAGCTTTTTCCATGCTGGACTGTTTCTCAGCACTGGGGAGTTCTTTATCTTGATATAAATCCTACTTAGCTAAAACTGCTTCCTCCTTTTGTCACATTCTCTTTCCTTGTGCTAAGCCCCTCTCCCTTTCCCCCAGCATTTTTCTCTGCTACCTGATGGATCTGGGGATCTGGTATTTCCCTGTCTTCAAGCTTCTGGTTGTTTTCTTTTATATCTTGAGGCAGGCACAAAGTGGTAGAGTTAAATAATCAAAAGGAAATACAGCAGTGTTCCTTCTTTATCTCTATAGCATTGTTTCTGCCATTATAATTCACCATGGACTAGAAGGAAGGAGTATTTCAAGTGAGTAAAAAGCTGATAAAATTATCAAGACAACTTTAAGATTTTAAGTTCACAGTTAAAGAAGACAAAAGAGTTTGTCAGTTTGGATGGGTTATTATAGCATGGAAGACGCATGGAAGAACTGAGCCACTGTTAAAGATTTAGCGATTAATTTTGTTCCGTTTTTTCAGATTACACTAGATGTACTGGCTGATATGGGCCATGAGGAGTTGAAAGAAATAGGCATCAATGCATATGGACACCGCCATAAATTAATCAAAGGAGTAGAAAGACTGTTAGGTGGACAACAAGGTAAGTTATTTGGGGAAAAAGAATAAGTCTCCGAAATTAGCGGGATAAGTAAGTTGTCAGGGCTCAAGTGGTCTGAACCCAGAGCTCATACGCTTGGAGGGTGTAGCACCTCCTTCCTGCCCCCTCTCCCCACCAACATTGTATATGCTGGGTCTTTCTGGAATCTTCACTTCTCTCCTTTCCCACTGCTGTTGAATCCAGTACAGGTCGCCTAATCCAAGCCACTGTCATCTCTCCCTTGGACTGTCACAGCCGCCTTCCAGCTTATCTCGAAGCCTCACCTTTCCCACCCCCCACCCCCCAACCCCCATGCCTGGCTGCACTCCTCCCAGAAGACTCTTTTCGAAATGACTCTATGATCATATCAGTGCATTGCTTAACACCTTTCAAGAGAATCCTGTTGCTTTGGGGATAAAATCAGACATTTGTAACATGGCTTTTCATAATCTGACCTCTTCCTCTGACCTCATCCTGAACCTTTGTCCCTGCCACAACTGGCAGCTCAGGCTTTTTTCCACGGTACTGTGCTGCTGCAAGCCTCCTGTCTCCCCCCACCCCCGCCCTTGGCGGCCTCCACGTTTATCATCTTGGTTTGCGGCAAGTGCTTTCCCAATAGGAAAGCAAAGGGAGAGAAGGGGAAGAACTTGATTTAGTCACTGCAGAGCCAACAAAGTCGCAAGAGTAACATGAAACTAAAGGGTACCAGTTTTTGAGTTTAAGTCTTGCTTATTTGTCTGCATTACATTAACAAAGGCAATGAAACTAACAAGAATGATCTGTTTTAGACTTGAATTGTGAGTGGCCGTTTCAAGCCATCTCACAGAGTTTTTACAGGATAATTCTTGGATTTTAGACCTGACTGCATTGTGATTACAATGTGTTTCTCTTTTCTATCAGACATAGCTGCATGTATGTTTATAATAGAATTCTGCTCAAATAGAAATTGTTGAGCCATGCTGGGGAACTCTGTAAAACAGATCAAATTGATCCCCAATCCTCTCTCCATTACTTCTCTTCTACATCTTTGGATGTATTTGTTCAATAGAACCTTATATATGAAGGTCACATTGCAAATAATTTAAATTTCTTCCAAAATATCATTATTTATGACAAAGTCGTCCCTAAAATTGAGCCTGAATAGTGTGGACTTTAATTCATTAATTTTTCTTTCCTACAGGCACCAATCCTTATTTGACGTTTCACTGTGTTAATCAGGGAACTATTTTGCTGGATCTTGCTCCAGAAGATAAGGAATACCAGTCAGTAGAAGAAGAGGTAATGTACATCAACATTTCTAATTCTCTTTTCCTGAAGTCTGTGGTTAAGCCTATTTTTTCAGTAGAGGTAAGCTTGTCTGACAGTGTCTTAGGATCACTCGCCTCTCTGTCATCCGAACTGCCTTAGCCATTGCGGTGGCGTACTGCCCACGCTCAGGGAGGACCGTGGATTAGGGTCTACTACAGGGTTTTCCCATCAAAAGCCTAGGGTTTCAGTGGACGGGCCACAAGGGTCTCTTCGTCCCAGAGACTTTCTTGAAATCAGGCAAGTAGGAACCCTATTAGAACTATTTGCTTGTGGTGTTCAAGTGCTACTAGGCAAGTGAGAATCTTGTCTCACATACAGCAAATACCTTCTTATTTTTATTTTCACGCAAAGTTATAAAATGGGATGATAAAATAATACACCTACTTTTCCTGTTCGCCTGTGAAATCTGCCTCATAATTCAGTCGCCTTTCCCGACTTCAGTCACTGTGTTAAAGCACTATCCCTCCTGCCAGACAGACACCGCAGAAATTCCCTCCCTACTCTGGCTTCCCCCTCATTTCTTACACATAATAAACAGAGTGCCTAATGTCATTATCACAATAAATAAGCCACCTAACTAATTCTGTTATTTTGCAGAGAAATGCATGCCTGAGTCTTTTTGTTTATTTTCTACCTTTTAACTAGAGCTCACATTATTCTCATGCTGGGAAGTCTGGACCTGTTACCGTAGGGAGGGTTTTCGGCTCAGGCTTGGCCAGTCTGTAAGGGAAGTGTAGCACCTTCCAGGGGCTTCCTGCCTAATCATCCTGTTAGTGGTTAGCAGATTTGGAGACTAATGTCCAAAATGTGATGAATAACTTTGCAAACAGAGCAATAAGATAGAGAATTAACACTTTTGAGTCAATTCTATGAGAAACTTGGATCTTTAGAACATTTTACTTTTCCGTAATCCTTTTGAATTTGGAGAGCGCATGAAGAAAGAGTACCACTCAGAGCGAAGTTACTCTGCTTAGTTAACCGGCACACCCAGCTTCTCTTGGTCACGGAAATGTTCTTTGATATCCCAAATTGATAATATGGTCTGTTTCACCCAGGGAACAGAAGTTTATTGATTTTTTTTTTTTAATTCTTTGTTGTTTATTTGAGCATTTGTTTAGTGAGTATTCGTCAAATGTGAGCTTAAATTTGACTTAATCCCAGTGTTGCTTCGCATTCTCAGTAACATAAAATAGTAATGTAGATAACTTAATGTGATGTTTTATTTCTGTGTTCCCCATTGTGCTTACAGGAAAATCTTCCAAAGCTTTTACTAAAAAATAAAGAGAAAATGCAGAAGTTTAATATTTATGTCATGACTACTTTCCCATCAGAAATACTTACCCATTAAACTCTGGTGAACCACTTATAGTCAACTCCTATTTATTTATTAGCCCTGAGTCTGAGACTCATCAGTAAAAAAGAGTAACAGAAGTGAATGTTGAAAACAGAGGAATGTCTTTAGAATTATATACTGGCATATTTCCAGAAAGTTCTGTTATTTTGTTCTGTAGATGCAAAGTACGATCCGAGAACACAGAGATGGTGGCAATGCCGGTGGTATCTTCAACAGATACAATGTCATTCGAGTAAGTCGTTAAAATTTCAGGGTGAAAATTGGATTGCAGGGCATATCTGAAAATTAAATCTAGACAATGAAAAGTTTTTTTAAAACGTCCTATTTTTAAACTGTCGAGATAATCAGCCATCTGTTGCCTGGCAGTCAGGTGTCACTTTCCACTAATCCCTCAAGACTGTATTTCACCAGAAACAGAGACTGGATGGAAACAGGAAAGCTACAGACAGAAGGCTAGATCTCCTAGGGTTGGTGGTACAGATTCAGTGATGAGATGCAGCTTGCCCACAGATTTAGACCAGAGCTGACAGAGTTTTTATCACCACTTCCGAGTACTTGGAAGGCCTGGTTTTCAATCTGAGTCAGTGATTATATCAGAATACATGTATCTCTTAATTTCAGTATCTTAATTTATAACATGGGATAGATGTGCTTTTTTCAAAGGAGCATCATAGAGATATATAAAACCTGTTGAGAACTGACTACATCCTTGGAAGTTACACCAGTGCCCCTCAGAATTCCCTGGAGAGTTTTTAGAGAGCTTTTAGAAGAATGCAGATTTACAGGCCCCTGTATCCCAACATTCAACAAGTCTGGGAGGAGTCTCGGAATAGCTATTCTTTTCTTGAACTCCTCAGGTGATTCTGAGGTACAACCAGGTCTAGTGCAGAAATAATAACCGAAGCCATACCTGAAAATTTTGTCACTAATAGCCAGAATGTTAACTTAGTTACACTGCCCTGGCAACTTTATCCTTTTTAAATAATGTTTTAAGCAAAGGAAACAAAAACCAAGAATTGAACCTTTCTCAAAGAAAACATACTTTTCATTTTAAATTATAAACTACTAACTAACATCCATTTCACTAATTTGCTTCTTTCTCCCTTATCCTTAAAGATTCAGAAAGTTGTCAACAAGAAGTTGAGGGAACGATTCTGTCACAGACAGAAGGAGGTGTCTGAGGAGAATCACAACCATCACAACGAGCGCATGTTATTTCACGGTGAGCGGCGCGCCTGTCTCTATCTCTTGGGCTTTTGCGATTTCCAATAAAGTGGAAAGCCTGTGTTATTGACTATATTAGTGTTGTGCTGAAAATGGCTGGTTTTGATTTTTTTTTTTTTTTTTAATTATGTGTCAGTACAGTTTGCTAATGCATTGCATGTTAGGACAGGCTTTCCAGGGTGTGTAGAATGAGAATAACTCATCTGGAATGGTTTCAGAACTTGTACTGCAAGTTGAGCCATCTAGATAGTGAAATATTTTCATTACAGTTTAGCATAATTGTTTTCAGTTTATCAGATTATCTGTTTTTGTGTAAAGTAAGATTGGCATAAAATCTATATTTTTAAAGCCACAGGGACTTTGCCATCTTTTTTGGGGGGAGGGGGTGGAGGAGCAGAGGGAGAGAAGGAATCTTAAGCCTCTATGCCCAGCACATAACCTGACATGGGGTTCAGTCTCACAACCCTGAGATCATGACCACCCGGGTGCCCCTGTCCTTCACTATCTAAAAATCTTATGCCATCCGCAAAAGCCACATTACATCCTTGCTTGGCAAACACTGGGTCCCTGCTAAGATTCCAGTACGAGAAATAATTTAGGTATGGTAGACCATCTTACAAGTTCATATACACATTATTGATAATATTAACCTCCCAAGTGCAAATAGTTTGTAGCTAATTGAGGTTCTAGAGAAGTATTCAAAAACACTGATCTTTCTGTGTTTCTGGTTTTAGGGTCTCCTTTCATTAATGCCATTATTCATAAGGGGTTTGATGAGCGACATGCGTACATAGGAGGAATGTTTGGTGCCGGGATTTATTTTGCTGAAAACTCCTCCAAAAGCAACCAGTATGTATATGGGATTGGAGGAGGCACAGGCTGCCCCACACACAAAGATCGGTCATGCTACATATGTCATAGGTAAGTGTCTTGCCTTTGGGATTGCTGTCCTCAGATCATGAGCCTCAGTCGTTCCTCAGGCTCTACAGAAGTCACTTATCCTCAGTGTTGTGACTCAGAGTGAATCACACCAGTTTGGGGTTGAATAGAAATAGCTGACCAACCTCTGCCCTAACAGGAGAAATGACACAGAGCTAATCGCCGCGCTAGCAGAAGCCAGATACGTGTCAGCCAGTCCCAGGTTACGATGAAACTCCCTCCATCTTGACTTTCTCCCTGGGCTTCCCTTGCCTTGCTTCAGATTCAGAAAAAGAAAAGATTGAGAATTATTTCTGTTGAAGAACCTTTAGCTTTAGATACTTTTAAGCTAAGAGGCATAACTTCTGTAAACAAGTTGAATCTTTAATCTGTTTCTGATGTTGCTAGCTGTGCTTTAAGGCAGGATATGTAATTTGCCTTAAAAAGTTCAATTTCAGAATATTAACTTTGGATGTAATAGTAAGCAGATGAATGTTAGATTTTTAAATAAAATTTTAAAACTTAAATTCAAGAGAATAAGAGAATAATCTCTCTGAAGTCAAGTGAAAAAAATACCATTCTCTTCCATGCCACTGGAGAAAACACAAAAGAATTGTACATTACAAAGATTACAGTTGATTGTATTTTTCTTTAAATTAACCAGATGGAAAGGTTACTTAGAGATCTTGTAACTCAGGGAAAACCCCAAAAAGATCCAGATAGCCTTGAAATTCATTATAGTTGTTGATCTTGAAACATCCTCTTATCCATTCCTTGATGAAAATCTTACAGCCACTAGCAGTTCTAGCTAGGATGGTTGCAGTATGTCCAGAAGGAACCTTCTTTCTAGTAAGGCCTCTGTGGTTAATAGCACAGAAAAGTTCCGATGGACGTGTGACATGCCGAAACTCTTGTTGCTGCAAACCTATCCTAAATAAGCACTGAAAGTGAACCTAGATGAAGATTAGCAGCTGCCCACTGCAATTAGACACATACGTTTATGTCTTAGTCAGGATTTCCTAGGAAGCAGAGCCTGAAGCAAAAGCTTATGTGCTAGCACTTTCTTGGCAAGTGCAGTACTGGAGAAGCTGGAGTGACGGCGCAGAGAGAAATAAAGCAGAGGCGCAGAGAGAAATAAAGCAGAGAAGGAGGCGGAGCGAAGACAGGGAGACGCGTCAGTGCATTGGCCGGTTTCATAACAAGTGTGGTCTGTGGCTCAGTCCATGAGACTTCACCTTCACAGAGGCTGTGTGAACTCTAGTACACTGTGGGAGACCAGAGCTGAATTCACCTGCCGGCTCCTGTCTGGCACGGATCACCATTTGCCCCACAGGGCACTGCTGTCCCCCCACATGGGGCTGTTGTGTCTGCAGAGCGCAGCATGACGCCCAGGGCTGGCCAGGGAGCGGACTGGAGCCGGTGCTCTCCACCAGCCCGTCTGCTGCCCACAGCTTCACGGGCCGGGCCTGCGTCTTCTCCTGCCCCCGCAGCGATGGGGGTGGGGGCTGGGGCAGGAGGCAAGGGCCTGTCTGTGTGATACATGGAGCAGCCATGGCAGTGGGCCGAGCAGACTGAGCGGGCAGAGTCCAGTGACACCGCCGTGCTGCTGTGACGTGGAGATGGAGCTCGGGCACCTCCCTCTGTCGCAGTCAGGCTGGGGCGCCTGGGCAGCTCCGGGGGTCCAGCATCCAACTCTTCATTTCCGCTCAGGTCATGGTCTCTGACCCGGTGTGAGCACGGAGCCTGCTTAAGATGTTCTCTGCTCCCCCTCCTCCTCCCCCTGCTTCCATGTGTGTGCTCTTGCTCGCTCTCTCTCTCTCTCTCTTTTTCTCTCTTAAAAAAACAAAAAACAAAAAACCTTTTCCGTGGGGACCTCCAAGAGAAAGCCGCTGACACGAGGCCAGTGCCCCACAGGGTCATTAGGAATATTGTGCTGGAAAAGCCCGCCCAGGCAGGACCCAGTTATGCTGGGTCTGGCACGATTTGACTCAGAGTTGTATCTCTGGTTAGTTACAATGCAAAGATCATGCTCTATTAGTAAAAACAAACTATTTGAATAATAACTATTTTACCCATTTAACAGTATGATCAATCTCACTGAGTAGTTAAAACATTTGTGGTTTATATTCAAGGCTTACAAACTTTGATTTTAAAGGGCTACCTAATATTTGCAGGCCATATGATCCATCACAGTGATTGACCTCAGCCCTCGTAGTGCGGAAGCAGCCGCAGAGGACACGTGTATGAGTGTGTGGCTGCATTCCAATAAAATTTTATTTACAAAAACAGGTTGCAAACTAGGGTTAGTTTATGTAATGCACTTTCTTTCCAATCAGCGTCTCTTGTCCTGTGTAATAGTCAACATCTTTCCCAATTGGTGTTTCACCCAGGTAGGATGATTTCCAGCCATACATTTAAACTAAGCACTTTGGTGTATGATCCACTTTTATTATCATTTATCTCACCCTGGTTTTTACTTCTTCATAATGAGTAAACCCCATCTGGATTTCAAATGGTGCTGCCTTCTGTGTATTTGCTTCAGTCCTCCTGCCCTCCCCGCCCTGGTTCATCCTCACAAGAACTCCATTTTTGCTAGGATTCCTCTTTTTCGACTAGTCAGAACTTGCTGGGTGTTTTCTGTCATTGATTCTGTAACCACACCAAACCTACTTTAACTATTGAGTCTGCTGCTTGTGGAAAACCAGGATATCAAATTCCATCCCGTCCATCCCTACTCAAATGCGAAAGTGACATTTTAAGTTAGCTTGCCTTGTGTTAAATAATTGTTTTAGAAAATTATCACACCTAAGAGTTCCGTCACTCTAAGATTTAATGCTTCCTTCAAAGCATTGCTTTCCTTTTTCCTTTAGGCAAATGCTTTTCTGTAGGGTGACCCTTGGAAAATCCTTTCTGCAGTTCAGCACCATGAAAATGGCTCATGCCCCTCCAGGACATCACTCAGTGATCGGGAGACCAAGTGTGAACGGGCTGGCATACGCCGAGTATGTCATCTACAGAGGCGAGCAGGTACGGTGCCCATCAGATCAGCATAACTGAGCTGCTGAACATGTCAGCACAGAGAGCAAAGAGCAGCTTCCATGTAAAGAATTTTCTTTATGGATGTACGTGCTACAGGCTGGTCATATGAGTTCACTCTCAGTATTTCTGACTCTGGCACTTAACACAGAACAATAGCTTTCCGAGTGGTGAAGCTGTAGTGCATTCAGTTTCTGCCCACTGTGTAGGCTCCAAAGTAAAATTGTCAACAAGCAGGAAAACTTTCTATCATTTTCCAACCCAGCCCTTAACTCTCACAGTACTGCTAAATGCCTGTTGATTTGACTAAAAACAAAGATCAGTTTGTCTGAATTTAATCGAATTTCAAATGGTTACCTTAACTACGCTGATGGAAAATTGGGGGGGAGGGGGGGAGAGAGAGAGAGAGAGAGAAAGCAGGAATTAATTAAGTACAAGTAACGTAGGAAAACAGTATTTTATTACATGCCATCAGTCCTGGCCAGGTAAGGTATAGAGTAGCCATAGGAAAGACACACAAATCCTGAACTTCATTCACTAGATGTGTTGATGGTGATGGTATGGGCAAAGCAATGAAACTCCTTTAGGTGTGTTGTAGGATTGAGCAAATGAGTAAATGTGTTGATGTTTGATTTGGAAGCTGGGATTCTCACAGTAGAGGAAGGGGCATACAAATCTATAATGTGGGGATGATGAGAATAACTGTAGAGAGGGACTGAAATTGGAGATACTGATAGGAGCTCATTGCTCATACATGTATGTATGTTTGTGTACTTATGTGTATATACAGGGATGTGTGTAAGTGTATATATAGGTACATGTACGCATATGAGCATAGATATGCATATATTTCTTAGCACTGTCTCCTGAAAGCAAGGAGACCCCAAAAGCAGTGAGCACACCTAGACCTAGATCTTGGTCTCTAATACCATTCCCTACCAAAAGGAACCCAGGCTCTTTGAAGAAACAGCTAATTCCAGGGCTAGAGCAGAATAGGAGCAAGGTGAGCCTGGAACATCCTGGAAGTAATGAAGTACTCAAAGTTGTGTGGGGGGCATGTCACAAGGACACAGAGCCAGCAGGAAGGGGCTCCCACCGGCCAAATCTGGAACACTTTGATTACCAAAATAAATATAGTAATAAATGTTAAGCCTCTGAGAAAAAAAACAGGAGTCCATGATTCTGTAGTGATAACCAGTAGATAACTAGATAAATGAAGGGGCAAGGAAGGCTTTTGCTTGTAGCGGAAAGCCACGGGGAGGTGAGCGGATGTGGAGGAGTACTGGATTTGGAAAATCATCATCTTGGGACCATTGTGACAGGAATCATAAGTGGATGCTTAAACTAGGAGACAATTTTGATTATAAATAAAAGGATATTTGTATGGTCTTACGAACTACAAAGGAGAAGAAAACAGTAATTATACATTGGAGAAAAGGGGCAGTGCCTTGACCAGATGATCAAAAATAACATCACCAATAAGGGACAGATAGGAATAGAGTGTGCCCCAGATATGATACTCTGAGAAGAGTTCACCATTGTCTATGCAACATTGCAGCCAAGAATGTATAACCTTGTTCTAATCAAAGTGAGGAATGTTCTATTAAAAAAAAAAATGTGGGAAGGCTGGATTCTTCAGAAATGTCCATATGATAAAAGGCAGAGAAAGACTTTAAAAACTCTCCAGATTCAATGAAACCCAAGAGACAGGACAACTAACTTAAGGTCCTGCCCCCAGTTGGATCTGGTATTGGAAGAGAAACATTATTAAATCAACTGAGAACATTGGAATATGAATGATAGGTATTAAATTAAAGTAGTATACCAACTAAAATGATAATGTATAATTATACTTTTGTCCTTTGTATTCCTGCTGAGCCCCCCTCAGAAGGGACTTCTCCTTAATGAATCATCATCATAATAATGTTATAGTAGTAACTTACATTATACTGGATTCTTATTATGCCATACCTGTGTTAAGGTATGTTCCCTCTAAACCTACTTTGTTGAGAGTTTTTATCATAAATGGGTGTTGTACTTTGTCAGACGACTTTTCTACATCTATTAAAATGACCATCTGGTTTTTATCCTTTCTCTTACTGATGTGATGTCTCATGTTGGTTGGTTTGCAAATATTGAACCATCCTTGTAAGCCAGGAGTACTTCCCACTTGATGGTGATAAATGACTTTTTAAATGTATCGTTAAATTCAGTTTACTAGTATTTTGTTGTTTGTTTTGTAAAATATAAGTTAAGTCTTATGGTATTTGTCTTTCTCTGTCTGACTCACTTCACTTAGCAAATGCCCTCTAGGCCATCCACATTGTCACAAATGGCAAGATCTCTTTTTAACGGCTGAGTAATACTCCGTTGTGTGTGTGTGTGTGTATACATATATACCTCACACCTTCTTTAGCCATTCTTCTGTCAACGGACACTTAGGTTGCTTCTGTCCTAGCTACTGTAAATAATGCTGCAGTGAACATAGTTGTTCATGTATTTTTTTAAAGTCCAGTTGTTTTTTATCCTTTATTCTTTTTATTATCTTACTCCATATTCCTAAGCAAGTAATTTTTAAGTCATCATCCAGCAGATTCTTTGGGGGCCCTAAAACACTTACCTCACCAAAGAATACTAGTTTTCAGCCACAGAGCACTCTGAAATGCTCCCTTTAGTTGTATCATTATATTAGATTTAGGGTTGAAGAATTCTTACGTAACATACATAGTTTTAAGGGTTGTATTTTTGTTTTTTTGTTTTTTTGTTTTGGCCCTCCACCCAATTGCCTTGGTAGTGATCTCCTCTAAGAAACGGTCTTTCCTTTCCAGATACAGAGCCTTTCATTTTACGTACTTTAAGAAAAAGAGGCCAGAGAGAAAGAGACTAAATGGGGTGGCAAGTCTCAGTCTGAACCATTATGTTACCTGTGAAAGTTGCCTTTTATTAGTCACCTTTTATTTATTTATTTATTTATTTTTAAAGATTTTATTTATTTGACAGAGAGATCACAAGTAGGCAGAGAGGCAGGCAGAGAGAGAGGAGGAAGCAGGCTTCCCGCTGAGCAGAGAGCCCAATGTGGGACTGGATCCCAGGACCCTGAGATCATGACCCAAGCTGAAGGCAGAGGCTTTAACCCACTGAGCCACCAGGCACTCTTATTAGTCACCTTTTAAAAATGATCTCAAAACAGTTCCAAGTTACTGGTGACTCACCAGGCCTCACCCTTCCCTCTTCTAGCTCAGTGGATTATATTTGGGAGTAATTAATTTGAAATCAGTTCAGCCAAATTACTCTTTCCTTCACACTTTTATTGAACATATGCTATGTGACAGCAGTGTCAAGTGAGGTGGAAAAGAGAGAGACTTTCTCCTGCCTTAGTTTTCCCGGCCACGGCATGTGCATGAAGGATGAACACACTACTAAAGGGTGCTCAGAGTGGAAACCGCGTTACAGCAGTTGTCCAGATGATAGGGTCTAGACACATTTCTAGGCAGTACATAGGTCTGTCTGGCATGTGTGTGTTGTTCAGGCACCTGTCGATGGCCTGCCTTCGTGGGCTCTGGGGCGCATGTAGAACACTGATGGGGACCAGCAGCCTCTGAGACGCCCACTGAATACTGTACTGCCCCAGGAGTGACTCGTTTCTCTTCTGGCCCTTTGCAGGCGTACCCTGAGTATCTCATCACGTACCAGATCATGAAGCCGGAAGCTCCCGCTCAGAGCGCCACAGCCGCCGAGCAGAAGACCTAGTGAACGCCCACGGGGAAAGGCCACAGCGGATTTGAACTTGGGACTGGATTACAGTGGATTGTTGCCAACAAAATCAATATTCCATAAATCCCAGACAGCTAGAAAGAAGCTGTCTTTGACAAAGCATTGCGATAGTGATGAGGAGAGTATGAGCGACTGACCCGTACTCCACTGCTACTGTTCTCTTTGAGGAAATGTTTACAGGGGCAGCCTTTGACCATATCTCAGGCTCATTTGCGTTGCAGTCGTCCGTTTCCAAAACAAGATCGCTTTAATCTAGGCTTGGAAATGGGGGGTAAAAAAACCCATAACCAATACTTTCCCAAATTTCACACTTCACACACTACATTTGCTTTGTTCCATATGGCACGTGTATGTAAAAAATGTATACATATGATAGGCTCATTTTTAGTTTTTTCTAAACATGCATCATTGTCTTTTTTTATCTTTTCTTCTTTTCATTTTTTTTTATTTGTTTGTTTACTTTGAAAATGAGCCAGAGCCTTATTGAGGATATTTTGCACAGAGTCACACTGACTAAAATCATTAGCAATTCAACCGAAGCTTCTGGATGAGCAAGACTTAGTTTCCCCTTAGTTTTCACTTGGATTTCTTTTGTATCCGTACTTCTTATCATTGTAAATTGGGACAGGAAGGAAAACCATCACGTTTTAGCTTCCTTTTATGAATTGGCCAGTCTTCCCAGGGAAAGGCACAAAGGTCAGCCTGACCGAGGAGCTCCCCGAGTTCAGAGAAGTCGAAGCCGCTGAGGGCCCCTTGCTGCTCCCCATCACAGCCTGCCCTGGAGGCGTTCAGGCCAGTGCCAGAGACCCTGGAGGGAAAGGTTGGAGTGACCGGCCCAGGCTCATGAAACCGCCACACCGGGGGAGGGCTGGGGCGGGGGGCGCAGCGCCCAGACGAGCAGGGAGCGCGTGGTTCGCGGAGGCCGCAGCAGGGAAGGATCGCAGGGCCGGCTCGAAAGGTCGTCCTCTGCGCTTCGCCTGACCACCTCCTCGTCGTCCCCGACATTAGCTGCCTTATTGCCAAATTCAGTGGAATTTTCGTACTTCATGAGAGTCACGATAATCTTTATTGTTTCTCCAATGTCGAAAGCTAGGATTCACGTCCTCTCTAGGAAGTAGGTGTGCGAGAGCTTCGTGTCTTCTCCAGGTTTGGGGGTTACTTGGAGGGAGGTGCTTCGAATAGTTTCTGTAGGTCCCGGCTCTGCATTTTCATACCATTTCTTCCAATCTCTTAACAGACAAGGAGAACAAAAACGGAAACCAAAGCTCTCTCAGTTATTTTTGTAAAGGAAGGTGGAGAAATACTCGACTGTTTCTTCAGGAAGTTGCCACTCTGTTTCGCGTGTTGTAATCAACATCTGCCCGGCGCACATTGTCGCTTTTGAAGGATGATCCATTGCACACCTCACACTGGCCCTTTGCATCTTAACTGAACAGCGAATTGGCCGCATTAATTTATTTACTTTGACACGCTGTGCATCTGCTCAGCTTTGAAGCAAAAAGAACATAAATATGTGGTTTAAAAAAAAGAAAAAGGAAAAACAGTGTGATGCAAACCTGCGATTTCAACTTGAGGTTCCAAAAACTAATTTGTGTTTAAATGCAGGCTGATTAAGCCATGACCTCACTTAATCTCCTAAAGGAAAATAAAATGGTGACAGGCAAAAATTCTAGAATAGGCTCTTAAAATATACATTTAGCTTTCTTTTGGGCTTGAGTCCAACGCTAGAACTAGGCATTGGGAACTAGTTTGAGTTTTGTAGCAGAATCTTGCATGGGTCCTCAACATGAAATCAAGAATTAGCCTCAGTTGTTGCTTCTATTGAAGTTTTAGTGACCCAAGCTGGGTGTTTGTGTCTTGGCTACTTGTTTAATAGCAGTAGAATTCCATGCGAAGCTTCCGAGTTTCATTTTGGTTAAGAGAGCTTTTTTTCCTCCTTCCCTTCCTTTTTTCGCTGTGTGTAACAGTGGGTGGAAGGAATGGCATCTGTGGTTTGCAGTAGCTGGGAAAGTGTATATTACTTGCCTCCCCACTTAGATATAGTTTAAAATGGTAAACACAGCTGTGATTTCTAGTTCAGTAAGAGGGTGAACATGGGATAGGTATCAAAGCTTCATAGCTTTATTAAAAAGATAAGCCACTATTCGACTGTGGTTTTATGTCGTTTCCATCATACTAACTAGATTCATGGATATTTTCGACTTCAGCCTTACACTTGGGAAGTTAAACTGTGGTGCAGTATTTAAACTGCCGATGTTATGTATCTGATGTTCTGTGTGCCGAGTAAAGGTACTGTGTAAGGAAGACATTTGCAGTGCTTCTTGTCTTGTGATGATTCGAGTGTATAGTAGTTATTGAAAGAATGTGTATATATTATTCATCTGCTAAAGAGAATGGGTTAATTGATCTTTCACAGGAGCCAAATACATTTTTTTCAAAACTTGAAAACCAAAGGTCATCGTGAGTGCCCGCAAGGTAGTGAAAGTTGGAACTTGCATCTCTAGCAGTGCGAAAAACCCTTTGGAATATAAAAGCATGGCATTAACTTAGGCCAAAATCCATTTCATTTCTTGTAAATGCAGTATATAGGAGCACTAGCAAGTTGAGGAGTTCCAGTATGGCCTCCCCTGAAATGGCCAGCGTGTTTCCCAAACCAAACGCTGAGAGAATCTGGACACCTCCACCACTTTACTGCAGTTCTAAAATCAAATCTTCTAGACCCGGTGGTTCCAGTTGACTGGGTATGGCCAGCTGGGTTCTTGAGTCCTAAATGAAGCGTAAGTTAAGGCTCTGAGCTGGACGCTTTCTCCTCGTACTTGGCCGCCTTCCCTTTCCCCCACGTTGCTAGTCTGGAATTACAATTCGCTCCGGTAGTTACCTTTGACCCCATTCATTTTCCTCCTTTCTTCTTGAGTCTTGCAAAAGGAGACTGGACCTCTGTTTCCATATCACAGCCAGAACCGGGTATTGGGCCTCATGTGCTCTGCTCTGAAGATTCTGCCAATTTGTTAACAAATGACAGCATGGAAACCAGAGTTTTACTTCTATGCAAAATAACAGCAGTTCAGCCAGGATTCTTCCCTTTTCCTTCTTGGAATCTGGAATTTCTAGCTTTCCAGTAGCATAAATAGAATAAATAATACTAGGGTGTTTTCATGACCGCATCCTTGTGCTTCTTGACCTTGCTGTCAGCGGCTAGACTAATCTCCCTTTGCTCTCAAAAGAGCAAAGTGCATTGATCTATACAGAGAAATGCCTGAATAGGGCAAATAAAGTAATATAGATTCATAGTCTATTATTATAGTCTTTATACAAAAAATAACACTTTGGTGTACGCTCGAAGAGCAATAGAATGCAATAAGTCGCCTAGGATTTTCTTTATATCAGTTCATCTGCCAGATGCACACGGGTTATTGGCCATCGCTCACCCCCTCCTCCTGAACACGTGTGCTCTTCGGATCCCCGCCAACAGCCTTGCAAACAGAAATGGTGTGTGTTTCCAAGCACCTTGCCACCATTGTGGCCAGAACCCACTCGTAGGATAATGTGCGATAAGCAGCCTTCTTGCTGGGACATTTGTTGGGCAGTTACCTTCCAGAGAGCTGTAGACTTTAGTCGTTCAGGAACACTCAAAACTGACAGTAACACAGGCTTTCACGTGTCAGAAATTTCACTGAAAAGATGAAACTTAAACTTGTCCGATGTCAAATCAGTGACAGGAAAATGAAAATAAAGTTAATTGTGAAGATATTATTTGAGCTTTGGTTGGACACTTTAGCATATGACCAGGAAATGCTTTTTTAAAAAACCACCCTAAAAAGTAAAGCGTCTTCTGATACCGTGTATATTCTGAAATTAATAGACAATTAAATGTTTCTTCTTAAGAAAGCCTTAACTATGGCAGAAACTTTTTAACCTTTTATAGCCTAATAAATATAAACTTGTAATTCCATTTCTTAGTGTTTGAAAGGTGTCCATGAGTCAGGTGTGTCTCTACGTAGGTCACACCCGTGAGGCTGATTTAATGAGGGTCTGTTTCATAAGTAATGCTTCCTTACATGCCAAGGAGCAGATCTAATCAATCTCTCCCGATTTCTCTATGTCTGAAATTCCTCAGCTACCAGATATTCTGGTTTAAAGAAATGCTAGCAAGATTTCCATGGTCAGTGTTGTGTGTGGGGAACACAGCAGCATCTCAGGAAGATACCATGTGGGGTCTCCGTGTTGCCCAAGCTGTTTCTTAATCATTTTAAACCACAAGCCGTGGTTCTGAGTGCAAGGCAGTAGGAAGCTCCGGGTTTTATACCCTGTGAGACCAAACTCGTTCATGGTGTGACCGGTTTTCTACATCTGGCAGAGGGCCCTGCCTCCTTTGAAATAGGATTCACACCGCCCGGATGATTGCATTTGGACTTTTCCTTCATTCACGTTTTCTATTCTGCTCTACAGTTTTTACAGCTGCCCTACCACTCCTCTTTTCCAGCAGATTTCTAATGTTCTGCGATTCAGATTGTTTTGCTACTTTATACCTGTCTCCGCATTTCTGCAGGCAGCCCTGAAAACCCTTTGTTGATTCAGAGGGTTTGCAAAGAAATGCAGTTAACCTCTGGTAGTGGGGTGTCTCACACACACGCCCACGCCCCTCCCCAAGGTTCAGGATGAGAAGCTAGAAAACACAACAGTATAAACAGAACCAAAATCTTGGAGGCTAATAGCCTCGACCCAGAAGATGACCTTGACCCTTAACCATTGTACTCATTACACAATATTTAAACTCTCTTCATGTGCATATAATAACCTGCTTCTGCTTCCATTGTTTCGAGCTCATTGGTCTTTGTGGTAGTTGTATTTGTCTTTGATAGCTACAAACTGAAAAGGTACTTTTATCAACAAGGTTTCTCAAAAACATTTACAAAACCACCTTTGAGGAAATCTAGAATGTTTCCTGGCAACAGCCTTTGGAGTAGTAATGGTTATTTTCCCATTGTGGTGTTGTCTGTGTGAGTAACCATCGTAGTGACTCTTTGGTTCGTTATCGGTGTTGTTTTTATTTTTAGTCTCTGTGTGACCCACCAGTGGCAGGGGCTTCCAATCCCCTCTCTTTGTTTTTTTTTTTTTGCATTTGTCTGTCTGTAGGATTGCCAGATAAAATACAAGGCACCCAGTTACATTTGAATTTTGGATAAAAATAGTTTGTTAGCTTAAGTATGTTTCATGCATTATTTGACATATTTTTATGGTAAAAAAAAAAAGTTATCTGAAATTCAGATTTAACTCAGCATCCTGGCTTTTTGCTTTGTTTTATTTCGTTTTACTAAATCTGGCAACCCTATCAATTTGGTCATGGGAAATCGCTCACAGCATGTAAATCCTTCTAGTCATCACGGTCTTCCACGTGGAATGGAAGACCTTTTTCCCAACGCCTTCTGCTTTCCAAAAGAGGGCGTCACGGAACTTCACCTGCCTGCGTGGTGGGTTTCTATTTAAGACATCTTTATGATTATATTTAACCTGTAATTGTGCTTTGGCTAAATGTCTAACAGTACTTGTAACTGTTTAATATTCAATAAAAACATTTTTAAAATATACGGTGTCTGGAAAGCAGTCCGCTCTGAAGTGTCTTCATTTCCCTGTTGGTTCATTTCAGCCTGATCAGCCTTAACACGACTGAGCGCCAAGCGCCAGCATACCAGTAACGACGGCCCCTCTGCTCTTCCTACTGAGATCTGTGCCAACAGTGCCTTATCCGCATTTCTGGGCTCGCAGGGGAATTAGCGAAGTGCAGCAGAAGCATAGGCTCCTTCCAGAAATAGTTCTAAGTAAATAAAAATAAAAAAAAAAAAATAGCTCTGAAATGAAGGGGCATGGGCTCTCATGGCAGACCTCTTGCTGGCTCCCAAGGCAGCGCTGAGGCGTGGCACCGCTCGCTCTGCGGACTCAGTCCCTCCCCTGTTCCCAGCACGAGACCCACCTCTTGCACAGCGCCTGGCCCCTAGCATGAAAGAAATTGTTTCCTTTTCTTCCATTGTCCTCTCTCTGTGCCTAGTGACTCATTGGTAGCAAATTGGAAGCTAGAATTTCATCTGTAACTTCTTTGCCAGAGGGAGTGTCAGAGTCACAAGGAGACAGAATTAAGTACTTGAAAGCATGCTAATAACCCTACAAATAACAAGACCCATCCCTGAGCCCTAATTGTTAGGAGTGAGTTGGACAGTTTGGGAGTCAAGGCCAGGGTCCCCAGCAAGACAATCAGGACAGCTACAATGAAACAGCACTAACATCCTATTCTGCAGCTTAGACAGGACCGCACCAGCATTCTGCTTCGCAGCCTTTGCAGAACTGACTGCTGCAGAATGTCCTAAAATGAGGCAATGCACCAAAAAGCACTTGTCAATATCACAGGCAGGGGCAGTTGAGACATGAGCCACCCCTGCCCCCCCCATGTCAGCAAAAAGACCACATGTTGACATTAACTTAATAGGCTGACCAGTCCATGACCAAAGCCCAGTTTGACATGACTCAGCACACCCTGATGGCTTAAGAAAGTTCCGCAAAAGAGCTCAAAAAAAAAACCCCTTAACTTAGAAACTCTGGGGGCAACCTTCTAGGGCCCCCTTCCTCTCCAGGAGCTTTATACTCTTGGCCAATAAACTTTGCTTTGCTACCCAACACTTCATCTGGTCTACCTCTTCATTCTTTAAAGTGGTGGGACCAAGAACCCGGGGCACTAAGGCAGAGAATTCCTGCAGCATGATGATGAGCAGGGTACTTTGTATATATGTTGTGAGATTATATATATATATATATATATATATATATATATATATATATTTAATATATAATATATATAATTAATAATATATATAATTCCAACATCCCACAAAGTGGGAAATTTAATCCCCATTTTACAGATAAAGAAACTACTGAGACTCAGAGGTAAAACAATAATGTCCCAGAATTCTTTCCAATATAGACTTTGGCACCTGTTGATAGGCACCAAGCATGACTGTATCTGAGGTTTCCAAGTTTCCATGTTTAAATGGGCACGAAAACCCCACAGTGACCCTACAACATGGTTTTATATCATCAGTGTCTCACGGGAAAATCAGATTCTAAATGCCGTTAGACTCAGGGTTTCCCTGCGGCTTTTGCCAGTGTTAGAAAACAGAAATTATAGATTGTCTTTTCTTAAATATGCCTTTCTGATAGTCCTTCTCTATTCGTGTATAGAAATGCAACCAGTTTCTGTATGCTGATTTTATACCCTGTGACTTTACTGAATTCATTTATTCTAACAGTTCTTTTGGCAGAGTCTTTCACAAAGCCTTTTTAAAATTCAACGCCAAAGGCACGATCCACAAAAGAAAGAAACCGATAGGCTAAACTTCATTAAAATTAAAAAAAAAAAAAAACTTCTGTGAAAGACACTGTGGAGAGACAAGAAGATAAGCCACAGCCAGGGAGAAAATATTTGCAAATGACACATAAAGTTCTGCTATCCAAAATATACAACGAGTTCCTAAAAACCCAGGATTTAAAAAATTGAACAAGCCGAGGAAAACCAAGGCCAAAGATCTGAACAGAGACCTCACCAGAGAAGAGAAATGGATAGCAAGTAAGCATATAAAAAGGTGTTCCATGGAATCCATCATTAGGGGAATGGAGACTCAAAAAGCAGTACACGCCTGTTAGAATGGCCGAAATCCCCAAAGCTGGTGAGTATGTGGAGCAACCAGAATGCCCATTCATTGCCGGTGGGAGTGCCAAACAGTAGAGCCGCTCTCAATGACAGTTTGGCAAGTTACCTTCGTGCTCATAACCATACAATTCAGCCACTGTGCTCTAAGCTGAAAGCTACATCCGCACAGAAACCTGCACACAGATGTTTATGGCAGCTTTACCCACAACTGCACAAACTCAGAAGCAACCAAGATGTCCTTCAGCAGGTAAAGAAAAAAGCTGCAACACAGGCAGACAATGGGATGTTTTTCAGCTCTAAAACGACGTGAGCTACCAAGCCATGAAAGACACGGAGGAAGCTTGAATGCCCACTGCTAGAGGGATCAATCCGAAAAGGCTACACATGGTGTGATTCCACCTCGATGACATTCTGGGAAAGGCAAACTGTGGAGACGGTGGAAAGGTCCACGAATGCCAGGAGTCAGGTGGGAAGAGAGGGGGAAAGAGGTGGGGCACGAGCTTTTTGAGCGCAATGAACACATTCTAGGATGTTGAGATGTAGACGCGTGTCACGGTTCGATTGTCCAAACCCGCACAGTGAACAGCACCCAGGAGTGAACCCGAGTGTCAACTTTGGACTTGGGGTGTTGAAGGTGCGTCAACGCAGCTTCACCCACGAACAAATGCGCCCTTCTGGTGGGGGCCGCTGACAATGGAGGAGGCCACACGTGTGGGGACAGAGTGTACAGGGCAGATCTCAGTACTTTCCAGTTTTGCTGTAAGTCTGAAACTGTTAAAGATTCAGTCTATTTCTAAGAGAGAAGTGAGGATAGAAATGTGTTCTAGCAAAGGATAGATAGATGATCGATCGATAGATAATAGATGGATAGACTTTCTCTTTTAATAGAGATAGGAAACCTAGAGAGGCACATGAAGAAATAAATATTAAATAAAAATAGTTAATTTTGACCTAACTCCTTTGACTTCAAAGAGGTGATTAGTGTAAACATATACGAAAGAATCCTTGTATTTTCAGTTAGTTTAAAACTGGGGAGAACAAAGAGGAAAAGCAGAAAATTCTGTTTCCTTTGCTTTGGACTCGGAGCTGGATTTTATAGACCAGTGCTCCAAAGCTGAGACCTAGGGGGATTATGAGGAAAAGGAAACAGTAAGCCAGATGAGCTCTTCTCCTCTGGGCTCACCAGTGTATTACAGTAAAATACAAGTGACAGCCCTTCTCGGTGGTGAGGACCTGGCCACAGGGCGAGCGGCTTTGTTCTCTGTCTAAATAGTCTTTAAAGTAAGGCAGAATAAAAAAAAATTTTTTTAATTAAAAATAAAATAAAGTCGGGCAGGATAGTATATACCCAAAAGAATTGAAAGCAGGAACTCAAAATAGGTATTTGTTTAAAAAAAACACTATTATAAGCAAAGACAAAAGACAATGGGAAATGTTTGGAATTTGTACTATGGACAAGGGGCTAATCTCTTCCATACAGAAGAGAGTTCCTGAAAATCTGTAAGATAAAAAAAGATAATCAGTTATGAACACACAGTTCATCGAAAAAAATACAAATGGTTCTTGAATACATCAAAGTGTTCTAGCTCAGAAGAAAAGAAATGCAAATACACATAGTAAATTAATGCAACTTACCTATCAGATTAACCCAGGAGGGTTTATGACAAAGTAAGTATTTGGGTAAAAAAGCCATGCGTAGGGAGAGAAATGACATCAATATGAACACCACATCCGTTTCCATCAGACATACCACATTCTCTAACCCAAGGGCAACAAAACTATAACTGTCACATAGAATAGTTAAAAAACTAAAACCTAGCCACTTGGAAGTTTAAAACCCTCTCCTGTATCATTCTTGAGCTAAAGAAATAAAAAGTGAAATTATATACTATTTAAAAATAATTCATCGATACTCTATTACAAAATACTATGCAGCCATTAAAAAGGGTGAAGGAGGGGCACCTGGGTGGCTCAGTGGGTTAGGGCATGTGCCTTCAACTCGGGTTATGATCCCAGGGTTCTGGGATCGAGCCCCGCTTCGGGCTCTCTGCTTAGCGGGGAGCCTGCTTCCCTTCCTCTCTCTCTGCCTGCCTCTCTGCCTACTTGTGATCTCTCTCTGTCAAATAAAATTTTTTTTAAAAAGGGTGAAAGAGACCAGTGTATACAGACACGGGACATTTCCAGAGCGTGCTGTTAGGGGATAAGGCAGGCTGTGTGTGGATTAACACGTCTATGCAGCACCCCCTGGGGCAGGAGGGTCTGACTGAGCAAAGACACGTACTCTCTCATCTATTGCTTTATGCTTTTGCACCTCAGAAGAGAGGAATGTGATTCCTTAGTTTCTGTGGTCTGGCCCGGAGCCATCCCTGACCTGGGGCGACAAGAGGAAATGTCTGGCTGATCACATTGAGGGCAGGGCAGGAGTAACAAGGAAGAACAAGAGAAAAAATTCTGCTAACAGTATTGGGCTGTCAAACATGCATGTATACAGCACAGAAACAGGTCTCAAAGTAAGGATACAGCTCGTTTTGGTTATGGAAAGTTCAAGTGGGATGCAGGGCTGCGATATGGAGCCCTTAATACCCTTAAGTATTTGTGTTCTTTGAAATTTGGGTCAGTGAGCACATTTCCATATATGAATATTTGAACAGCATTATTGGGATATAATTTATGTGCCATAAAGTTTACCCATTTTAAGTGTGTAATTCAGTGATCTTAAGTAAGTTGACTAAATTTAAGGGTTGTACGACCACCACTGAAGTAGTGACACAAAGTCAGCTTGGAACTCTGATGGGCTTGGAACTCTGATGGGAGACACCTGGAGCTTCAAGGCCAAGTTCAGTGGGAAGCCTCGACACCTTGAAGGAACCAAATCCCTGGGTTATTGTTCTGAGAAGGCTCAGTTCCCTGCTTTCAAAAGAGATCCGAGCATTGTATCCAGAAGACTCCCTATTCTGAGTGCTGGTAGCCATGAGGTTCTCGGGACCAGGATGGCCCCTTTGCTAATTCCTGCGAGATAAAGCTCACACGGAGACACCTGGATCCCAGGGGCTGGACAAAACCTTTAGGGAACAGACAGTTATGAAATCCCCAATCTCAAGGCTAACAAGACTTCTCTCTAGAGACCTCTCCTCAAAAACACATGTTGGAGAAACTGATCCTTTTCACCTGTTTCTAGTTCCTTTCTATGCCTCCACCTGCCCATCTACCCTCTCACCAACAAACTTCTCTCCCCGGGAGAGGACACCCATCTCACTGGTCAGAACTCAGGACATCCATTGGACCACATTCCCCCCTCCCCGGGTGAGGTTCCTATGCCTCTAGGTTAACATGGTTTTCTTGTTCTTTCTCCTGTCACAAAGTCCTTCCCTTCCCTTCTCTACCAGCAACTAGGAAGGCAACTTAGTGGGGGGCTGGCTCTATTCAGCTTAGCCCTTTTGGGTTCACAGAGTAAGTTGTTGGTCTAAGCTGGGTTGTCCGAATCAGGTCTCGTCTAAGAGCCCATTGCCGGGAGGCAGCAACTCTGTGCCCATCTGATGATGTCACTAATATCATTCTTGGATGAAAATCCAGGCCAAACCTCCCCATCCTCACAGGCATGATACGTGCTCAAGAGAAGCAGGGGAAGGGGTTTTAGCAAGGGTTCATGGGAACGTGTCTCTTACCCAGAGAGCCCCGGAGCTACCCAGTCGGCCTGCCTTAGCTGTGTGACCGTTTCAGTAGCTCTGAATTCTGCTGGTGGAGAACTCAGCACACATTCTCTCTAGCCAGCTGTCCTCAGTATCAGGCCCTCGGCTGAGCTCTGTGCCCCTCACTGTGTAGCAGGGAAGATGGCTTGGGTGGCCACCAATGTAAAAAGGTGAGGAGTCATGTGCAGATGGGGTTCCTGAAATCAGGGGCTAATTTACCTCAAACCTCCTCCTACCTCTGTTCCCTCCTTGGATGGTGCTTTTACAGCTTTCTGCTTTCTAGTATTTCTTTATCTAAGACTAGGTGTACCTTGTGATGTTCTCTGGATCAGATGGAGCCATTGATAGCATACAATGTGGTTGAAAGCTGTTTCGGTCCTTGGAGGAGACCTTAGATGACAAATGTCTCCCAATTAAGAGTGAAACTTGACATTCTTTTGTTTTCTTGAGCCTGAGAGGCTTGACCCTGGCTTCAACCAGTCTTGTAGAGAGGAAGCGACATTTTGACTTCTGAAACCAGATCACAAAAACGGGTGTTGGCTTGAAAGCATCCCGCCGGAGCTCAGTTCTGTCTTGAGAGAAATCAGACAGCTCCAGAGAGAGGGCGTGTGTCAACGCTCCAGAAGACGGTCACAACTGGAAGCTCAGCGGGAAGCCACGGACGGCCCATCACTTGAGTGTGCCCTTTTGGAAGCCCAGCCCAACCGCCTTCAGGAGACAGCATGACAAGCCGTCACGGACTGTGACCGCCTGAGACCCCAAGGGACAACCACTCAGCAGAGCCTTTCCCAAGTTTCTAATCTACAAATTCGTGAGCAAAATAAAGTGGTTACACAACGAAGTTCTTGGGTAAATTGTAGTAGTCATGGTGGCCATACTTGAAAACTTTGGTCTGGAAGTTGAATGGGAAGAGGATGGAAGACAGAGCTGGATCAGGCACTCCTGAACTAGCTATAAATCAGAAATTGCCTGTGGGTCTATAGGGTCTCTGACTCTGTACGTTCTAAGCGGGTGCAAGAATCTCTACTTTGTAAATAATTTCCCACAGTACAAAAGGATGTAAATCCCACCCCTCCACCTACGGAGTCTCTGCCGTCTGTTACTTTACCATTTTTCCTGCCTATTTCTGCAGCTTTCTCCAGGTGAAATCAAGATCATTTAGCCACGTTCCTCACAACCCCCGCTGGTGTTTTGAGATCACTTTAAATGTAGATTAATCTTAAAGACATTAAAGACATAGGATCCTTTCAGTATGAATACTGATATCATTAGATATTAATAGTATCACTAATGATACTCTATCATTAAGGACATAGTATCTTTTCAGTATTAAGTCTGTTTATCCGAGAGCATAGTACATCCTTTGGTTTTCTCAAGTGTTCATATATGTTCCTTGTCCACCATCTGGGTCTTGCCTATCTCTGGTATAGTTTACTGTAGACTCTTCATCTTGAAATTATATTGTACACGGGATCTACTACTTCCATCTTATTTTTGGTTTCTGTTTTGTTCTGTTTTGTTTTTTTGCCTAAGAAAGTTACCGAGTTTTTCCTATTAATGTTACAGTCAAGCACTCACTGACTTCTCCCTGACGGTCGTTCAATGGATTCTCTTGTGTTTTTCTGACACGTTTTATCGGCAAACAATTTGGCTTCCCAACTTTCCAAATCGTTTACCTCATTTTTTCCACAGGCTGATCACACTGGCTAGTTCTTCCAGAAGGATAAATTAACAGTGATTCAGGGGGGATGCACGTTTACGGATATGTTTTCAGTTTACAGTTTGGGAAATCCACAGAGCAGCACTGAGGGGCCACTGACGTGCATCCATGTATAGTTTCAACCTGGCCTTGAAAATATTGCTAATTTCCACGATCCTGATGAAATATGAAGTCACTAAATTTTCTAAAGAGTCTGTGTGAGCCAGGCATGACCCCTCGTTATCGGTGGGGTGGGGGTCCCAGCAGGGGTAACGTCATATATATTCCTGTACTATAGCCCTAATCACCTTGTGGTTAGGCTGTTTGATTGACTTCTCCCTCCAAAGAGCCATCCTTGTCACTCTATCCTGTGCCTGGACCAAAGTAGGTCCGATGAGGGACACTCTCTGTCTCTTATTGTCCAATTAATTCTTTCTTCCCCCGGGACGCCCTTCCCGGAGAAACCAGGTTCTTAGAGATGCAGGTGAGCCTGTCTTCGGGTGGTGTTCAGGGAGCAAGAACAGGGCCACTGGTTTTTCTAGCCACCATCTTACCGTCACCGTCACGAAGGACACAGGATCATCCAACACCCCGGACCTCCTTTTGCTCCTTTCCAAGCCATCACAGCAGTGCCGTTTCCAAGGAAAGGATAAAACAGGCCAGACATGGTTGAAAATGTATTTATTTTTCTTCAAATGATCTTTGTCAGGCAATAAATAAAAAGACATGTCGACTCTTCTAAAAAACGAAACCAAACAAAAAATAATCCCCTAAACTATATACATCCTACAGAAGTACAAGCATTATCAAATGTAGAAATGACATCACTCTGAAAGACGGGGCTATTTACAAAAGTTACAAGTATTGCATCGCTCTGTCTTGAAGAAGCCTCTCCCTCATCTGACTCCTGAGCTCTGAGGACAGGCAGGATGCTCCTGGGGGACAAGGGCATCTTCAAGAATAAGCCCCATTATCTTCCTTGCTAGACAAGGAGCAACCCCAACATCCAGACACTGTATTCAGGTTCCTAACAATGCTCCACCCATCAGCTGCCATTCAAGGTCACCTGCTCCTTGAGCTCCTGAGAGAAACGATCTTGTCCCTCTGCCGGGCTGGGATGGACAGAAGGAACCTACCAAGCCAATGACAACCCCCTAGCTGTGGTTTCCGAGACCAGGGAGTTCTGTGTCATTAAGACCTCCCCTCCAGCAGCACCTTGCCCTCCAGAGAGCAAGGCGGGTTTTCCCACCTTGGCTACACATGGAAAGCACCAGGGGAGCTTTGGAACATACGGATGCCTGGGTTCCAGCTCCAGAAATCCTGGTTTCGTTGCCCTGGGATAGCCTGGTAGCAAGGTTTTCAAAAGTCCCCAGTTAACGCCGACGGACAGCCAAGGTGAACCACTGCTTTAATACAACAGGCTTGGCGGCCAACTCCCATCCAAACTGACCATTCTACCTCCCTTCTACCCACTTTTCCAGACTCTTAGAATTTCTCTCATGGCTTCTCAACCTCGTTGAAAACTCTGGAATCCGGCTGGGACGAGCACCTGGCAAAACAGCCTCAGGAGGAAAAGACAAAATCTGCGAGTGCTCAGGCACCATTCCCGGCAGCTTCAGCCTAATCCTTCTCCATGGCAAAGTCCAGTCCATGACCCTCAGTGCTCCACAAACATCCCTGGGTCCCACAGAATTCCAGGAGGGAGCCGACCGCGTCCCTTGGTCTCTAGAGAAGATCCAAGGTAGCCAACAGCACCGCTGACAGGATCAGGGCAAGTGGCAACGTGTTCTGGCCGTTACAGGACTTTTGCATCACCAGAAAAGACTCCATGGGGGAGATGCCGGTTGAAATCCACCTGGCCATTCGAGCGGACCCTGTAGTGGTGTCTTCATTACAGAGTCACTTCGAGTCATCAAAGAGGCTTCTTGATGGCATAATTATGACCCTCCAAAAAAAAAAAAAAAAAAAAAAAAAGTCCCCTTTTCCAATCAAGCTAATTTCCTATTTTATCTCTGAGAGTTCTGGGACTCAGGCTGTTACCGAGTACAAAGAAAATGGCTTTATCAATAGCGGTTTGACACGGTGACAGAAAACTTGAATTGGAAAGCAGGGGAAAGACATGTCTGGGGCCGGTCCTGAGCTCCGACTGTCCGTGTGGTTGGAATCCAGTCTGGGAAAGCACGACACACAGGTTTTGGCAACTGTACACTTGTTCTGTAGAAAGTGAGTCTGTTCCAGGCTGGCTGCCCTCCCCCCGCCACAGGCGCCCCCGCCCCCCAGGTCTGTCTGCTGTTGGAACCCAGAACTCTCGCAGCTGCAGAACTGCTCGACCTCACTCATCACAAAACATAGAGCAACTTCTAGCAATCAAGAAAAAAGTGGGAACGGCCAACCGCGCCATCTCTAAATAGGTCCATTGCCCGGGAACCTCAACCCCTCACTTCTCCCCTACCTATTCAGCCAAGCAGCTCCCAGGGATGGAGGGGGCCTTTGGCTTTTCTAAAAACAGGAAGCGGGAACTCCGGCCTCACCCAAAGACAGGGCTTGACAAAGGCAGGATGAGTGATGCCAACACAGGTTCATATTTATGGAAGGAAATGCAAGGAACCCGGTCCTGTCTGGAATGCCAGGGTGAGAAAGGGCATTCCAATGCGATTCTGACGTCGAGGCTTGAAGTTATTTATGGATAAGCAAGAATGTTCATTTAGATCTAGACTCACAAGGGGCTTAAAAAAAAAAAACAAAACCCACCAAAAAACAAAAGAAAACAAAAAACATCAAAAACAAAACAAAACAAAACAACCCCAAACAAACATGCTCTCATTTCTAGACAAGTCTGCAAATACCTCTAGGCGGCACTCTGTAACAACACTGTTCCACACTACCACAAATGAAGTAACATGTAGCTTCCCTGCTCCCTCCCCCCAAGCCCAGTCCGCATCAAACATCCATCTCCCTCCCAAGAGCCTTATCTCCATTTGGAAAGGCCCCTTAAAATGGCATGAACCCAAGAAGGATTCCAAAATGGGAGCCAGGCTCAGGGTGCCCAGGAAAGCAGCCCAGCAGCCAGCTCCCAAGAAGGGTCTAGCCAGCTTCTCACTCACACCGTCTTCCATTCAAGACGGGAAACATGGTATCCAAAACCCTCTTCTTCTTCTTCAAGGAAGGGCCTTGAAAAATATTCAGCTACACCAGGAATTTCAAGAAGGCAAGAACTGCTGTACTTCCCTCTAACATTACAAATACTGAAGCGTGCAGAAGACAAGACGGTGCTTCCCATCGCCAGAGGATTCCCGTCAGGTTCATCTCCAGTTGGCTGCTTGCCCCAAGGGCCTCGCTCCATGGAGGACAATCTCAGCTGCACCGAATTTTCCAGAAGCACCTTTTACCACACAGCACTTAATCCAGGGCATAGGCGAGCTTTCCCGCAGGTCTGGGAGAAGAGGCTCCCATCACCTAATTAAATCACCGATCTCAAGAAAAAGCCCTGTCACTGGGACCTAGAGCCGCTTTCGTGTCCCCCGTGCCTGGGAACCAGCTTCAAAGAAGTCAGAAAGCAGGTCCTTCCTTTTATCCTGCCTGCTTCCTTTTATCCTTCCTTTACCTGCCTGCTTCTCAGTGGCAACCAGTGCCCACTGACCCTCCCGCTACCTGGTCCGTACCTGGGAGATACCGGCCGGCTCCTAACTGCCTTGACCGTGGCAGGACATAAATACATCCCAAGTTCACCATCATCCCTAGGCTCCTTGCACTTACATACTCTGAGGAACTTCTTAATAAATACTTTTATTTATTATTAAGCATCATTATCCACCTGCTGGTGACTTCACAAGGAAAATCATCTCCTGTAAGATTTCTTTAAAAAACAGAACCGCAACCAAAACCCGTTACAAGAACAGAAGAGAAGGAAGCACACAGAACCAGGCACTTCTGGCAAACTTGTTTTCTTTTTGTCCCTTTCCTACCCCCGCGCCCCTCCCCCCCCCTCAATAAAACCGGGTGGGCACGTTTTGCCAGGATCTGTGGGTTTCATAACTTCAAGCCTTACTGCTTAAAAAAATGAGGTAAGAAATTCCTATCTGAAAAGTAACACGAACGCACAAAGCAAACCGAGGTCTCCCCTGCCCGCGGAGGCAGCCGTTATTGCTCTAGGCTGGAGTGTGTTGTGGGCTCGTAAGGTGGATTCGAAGTCCTTATTGCCATGCTAGCTGGTCCCGCAGGCGGGCACGGGGGGGAGCCCGGCGGCCGGGCTCTCGCGCCAACAGTCCCCGCCAGCCCCGCGGAGAGCCGGCGGCGGCGGGGGTCGGGTCGGGGCTCCCCGCGGCCCTAGCAGCTGGGGGAGGTGGTGATGGGGCTGTGCAGGTAGGGCAGGCTGCTGGGGGCCGCGTGCACGCCCACCGACACCGGGAAGCTGAAGACGAACTGCGACGTGGGCGTGGGGGTGGCCTTGCCCCGCTCCCGCAGGGGCCCCGAGGGGCTGGCGGCCTCCACGGCGCACGACGTGGCCAGCACCTGCGACTCGAACTGCAGCAGCTGCCCCATGAAGCTGAAGTTGGGCGAGATGATGCTCCGCCGCTGCTTGACGAACTCGAAGGCCTCCTCCAGCCGCACCCGCTTCTTCATCATCAGGTAGGCCAGGCAGATGGTGGCCGAGCGCGAGATGCCCGCCTGGCAGTGCACCAGCACGCGGCCGCGGCAGTCCTTCACCGCATCTGGGGCAGAGCGCGCGGCGCCGTCAGTGCCCTGCGCGCGCCCGCCCGCCCGGGGGTCGCCGGGCAGCAGGTGCGCGCAGGTGCGGGCTGGCCCCGCTGGGCGGGGGGCGGGGGGGGGGGTCTGAGGAGTATTAGGGGAGGGGCACTCCCATTCGAGGAGTAACAGTCCTAAATTCTCCTTAGAGAAGCCCACTGCAAGGGAACTCTAGGATTCCTGTTTTTGAGACTTCACCAAACAAATGCACTAAGCTTAGGAAAAAAAACCCGGGTTCAAGCTGGTGAAATCCCAAGGTACCTCAAGGATTTCCATTTGCAGAAACAAAAACAATGACCCCCATTCTCTCTTTATTTGTCTTCCTCCCCAATCCCCAAAGCCTTATCATCTAGACATTTGGAGATGGCCAAGCAAGAAGTTGTTGGCTAGGCTAAGAGCAGAGGAGTGGCTATCTGTCTTCCTATTCTCCTCTCCCAACCCGGCATCCAGGGGCCCGGCCTTCCTTAGAGGCAGAGGGGAAATCGGTGTGCCCTGAAGACAGCGCTGCCTGAGTCCCTCCTTCAGCAGGGAGGACTCCTGGCTCCCTCCCAGCCTCCCGCCCGGGCGTGCACCCCAGCGCCGACCTACCGATGTACTCGATGGCCTCCATGAACCAGGAGCTGATGTCTGCCTTGTGGTTGTCTTCCACCGGGATGCACTTGTACTGGTAGTGTCCTTCAAAGTGGTTTGGGCAGTCAGAGGAGACATTCAGCAGGGCCGTGATCCCCAGGGCGTCCAACATGTCCCTCCGGGCAGCGTGGTAGGCACTGCCGAGGTAGAGGAAGGGAAGGATCTCCACAGGACCCCCCTGCACCAGAAAGGGGAAGCAAAGGCCCCCCGGGCATGGTGAGTAGAAGGCATTCAGGAGGAGGAGGACGGGGACCGGGAGAGGGAGCCTGTCCGAGGCGGGCTGTCACAAGCCCTGGGGAGAACGCCGGGGGACGCAGCGTCCCCAGCCTTCCCCTTACACCTGCTGGGGCTCCCCGCAGATGACAGAACCAGGGGACTTCTCTAGCCTTTCCACTCGGCTCTGCTGTGAGCTGAGAAGCCGGGATGGTAAAGCTTGGTGGGCCCCACACGCCGGTTCCAGTCGCCGCCTCTGCCTGGATAGGAGACGCCATGCTGGCCTTGCCACACCGTTGGCGACATTCATCTACACCTGCTAATGGCCAGGCTATCTGGTGTGTGATGTGGGGACCTCTTGGGTCGGATACATCTCCAGGTGGCACACCAAAAACAGGTGTTACCAGCCTCACAGACAAAAGGAGGGATCTTGGCAGTATGAGGTAACATTGGCTTAAATTCGTGACATTTTCTGAGTCACATCAACTCAAAAGATCTGAGATCTGGGAGCAGAGTTGCTGCACCCCATAAATTCACCCCCGTCCATCTAAACCGAAGGCCTAGAAGGAGTCTGCTCATAAGGAATATGGCAGCTTAAGCTGGTTTCCTTAGGGGAGGGAGAGCCGACCATTTATGTCCACTTGGCATTTACAGTGGGCTATACACTACCCGGGGTGGGGGTGGGGGGGCAGTTCCCAGGGCGGCGCTTTCAAAGAGGGTGCTCTCTCGGCTTTTCTGCAGCAGGTCCCACCCTTCTGATTTCAGCAATCCTCACCCGCCTGCACGTAACTTCAGAGGCTAAATCGGAAAGTTACATCTTTGTCTTTTTCCGAGCGAGGCTAAGAAGAGGGAAGGGGAAGAATTTCCAGGAACAAATGCACCCTCCCTAACACCCACCCCAGCACTCGGGGTTCACTACCTTCTCCCCAAACGGAGGCCCTGAATCCCCAACCCCTAAAAAAGCTGCAACCTGGAAACAAGCCCCCTTGCCCCCAAGTTGCCCCTCCCTGGCGGGCTCTGGGCCCCGAGTCTACCTGGTCGTGCAGCGGGGTTCCGCAGGAGCTGCAGCCCACGTCCAGGGATTCCGCGGTGCTGGGGGGCACAGCAGGTGGGAGGGCTGCCAGGGCCTTAGTTTTGGAACAGAATTCTGGGTACTCGGAGGAAAACCTCTCATAGCCACCTGTGAAAAAGAAACATGTTCTGGTTAATAGGGTCACTAAGCCAGCAGAAAACCAGCAAGTACTTGAATCCTACCCTAGACGGAGAAGGGCTCGGAAGCTGGGGCCGGCTGGATCTACACTGGCCACCAGGTGGCGCTGTGGGCCCAGAGAGAATGGCTATGGAGCCTACAGAGAGACCCCTTTGGTCGGGCTTCATCCTGAAGGCTGGAAGGAAAGTTTTAGGAACAAGACTTAGATTCATCGGAGGACGTGCGGGGGAGCATGCCAGAAGGGACCTTCCACAGCAGCGCCTTAGGGTGATGACAGCACGAAGCCAGGATGGCCACTGTGGGTTTCCATGAACACGGAGGTGCCAAGCCCTGGGACCTAGGATCATGTCTGTCATCCCCCCAACTCCAGCTCTTCCTTTGGAGAGGTTCTTGAATGTGGGAGAGAAGGAAAAAAAAATTACCCTGGCACCAGCCCCTCTGGATCTCAGCAACAGAACAGATGCCAATCGCCCGGCCACACGAACAGCTGTTCTATCAACAAGGGGCCAAAATAAGAGGAAACTGGCTTAAATATAAATCCCTCTTGCTACATGCAGGTTTGGGGCAAGGCAGGATTTCCTGCCCTGAGAGTTGCTAAGCTCTGGAATGGTTATCTGTGGGATCGTCTTCCGGGGAAGGGAGGTCTTTTTAAGAAAAAGAGATAAAGGGACAATTTCTCTGTAATAGTGTTAGGGGCGAGCAGAAGAGCGCAGGCTAGCCGGAGGTGGGCAGAGATGTAGGTAGGCAGAGGGGCAGGGAGACACCAGGAGACAAACACCTGATCAGGATCTGATTCACTTGGGAGCTAAGGGACGTGGCTTGATGAGCAACTCAGCGTCCACGGTCCGCGTTTGGCCCTGTCCGTATTTTTTATTTTGCAGTTTCTGGAGGACCCACGGTGGATCATAAATCAATTCAGTAGGGCCTGAACGTTGTGGAACAACCCCTCTCACCGACCCGTTCACCCAACAGTCACATAGGTAACAGCTAAATGTCTGGGTGTAAGCAGTGAGGGGCCAGTGTGCCCTGGAACCATTCGTGGGAACCTTCCAACAGGCAGACATGTGACGGTGAGTCAATGACTTGCCCAAATCCCACTCCCCCGCCCCCAGAAAACACTGCTTTGCGGAGGCAGGGAAACGGTTCTTCACTGCATCTTGAGGCTTCCAGAAACACGGTAGGCATTTTTTCCTCTGAGCCCCAGTCTCCTGCATTCCCCCTCCATGCCCTCCCTTGGGATAGAAACGTTTGGCTGCCTCCCTGGTCACCCGCCTGGCTGCTGCTGAGTCACAATGACCAGCCTCCCCTGATGGAAAACCCACTCGAGGGGCCAGGACTGGCAGTATCAGGCATGTCGGTGGCCCTCCTGGGCATCTCAGCTCAGGGGCACCCCTCCTACCCATCAGCACCCCGTTTTCCTGATAAGGCTACAAACCCGGCTGTCCCAAATGCAGAGAAGACAGGATGGGGGAAGAGGCAGCAAATGTCTTTAGCTGCGGCCCCAACACAGGACTCGGGAAACTTCTTCCAGTCTCCCCCCTTGGAAGGACGGAAAGAAAATTGGATCAGTTAACAAACCACTGGTGAACACTCATATACAAAGACATAACTTGTTACTCCAGACGATTCTATAGGGTTTGAAAATTTTTAAGTAAACAACTCTCTGTGTTTATAGTACAATAATTTGAGCTATCCAAATACATTTGTGTCTTTTTTTCCAAGAAATGTAAGGCCTGGGCAGTGCCCTCCATAAGCTCATCACCTAGACAGACAGACTAGCAGTGCCCACCGGCAAGTGATCAGGGGAGTCCAGGGGGCCAAGGGCCAGGCGGCAAGGTCCAAGAGGTCCTAGGACCAACCCCACCCGTCCCAGGGGCAGGGGAAGTGGGAGAGGCCTCAGAATGATTGACACAATGTTTTTCCCATGGATGAGTAGGTATGAGCAGGGAACCACGCGGATTCTCCTTCCGACTCACAGGTCTGGGTTGCATTCCAACCCAAGAAATCATCAGCTGTGCAGCCTAGGGCTGTCATGCAACCTCTCTGAGTCTCTCCCTCATCTGTAAAATGTGATGAACCGTCGGGGCCCAGCGGCGTCCCTCGAAGACCACTTGGGACAGCCAGTGCTCTGCGCCTGGACTCGGGGAGACGCATAATGAAGGCTTCCTTTTTTGGCACCAAAGAGGGAACCCAGCATTACTGGCGACTTCCCAGACTTTGGACAGCCTTCTTCTCCTAGGCTTTACCGGTTTTTTCCCATTCACAGCCCTGAGATCTGGTCATCGGACAGTAGAAGGACAGGCACTGCACTGTCCAGGACCTTTCCCCATCGGGGACGTCCACTGGCTCTGGGTGGCTCCTCAGAGCAGTAAAGGACAGAGGACCCCCCGGGCCATGATGGGCAGGGGGCAGGTAGGCAATTGGGCAGGACAGAGGTGACCTGGGGGCCAGACCATGCTTGAGGGGGGTCATTTGTCATCTGCGCATCCCCACCCCCAGACCTCTCCTAACAGTACAGAGAGCGTGGGAGAAGACAGCATTAGAATGGGGCAGAAACGTCACGACTGAAATCAGTTCGCTCTGTCAGATCTTTAAAGAACAGGCAGAAAGGAACCGAGTGAGAAAGCAGATTAGCCCGAGGGACTGGACATCCCAGGGCAGGGGCAGCAATGAGAGGGTTTTCCCTCCTGAGCTCTTGCTAGATTTGGAGGATCCATTACAAAGAGCAGCACCAAAGGAGGTCCTTTTTGCAGGCCGATGAGCTACACTGGTCCAGGACCAGTCCGATGAGTAGAACACACAATGATGGGCAGGCAGGGTGCTGGGGCAGAAGCCTGTGAGTTAGGAAACCACTCACGCCAGCACCTCACAAGAGTATCCGTCCTCTATGGCCATCAGCACCATGTTAGTAAAAATGATAGCCACTGTTTAGGAGAAAGGCTTACTCTGTGCCAGTCTCTTCCCAAACATGGGTCCAACTATCAGCCCTTGAGGTGACTGGCCCTGATGTCACAGAAAAGAAAACTGCGGTTCAGGGAGACCCCCAAGTAAGGGGAGGGACAACGTTCAGCCCATTGGTCTCGAAGCCATCTGCTAGTCTGGCCGTCAGAAGCCCACCCTGCTGTGTCCCCATCTCTGCCTTCCTGGTGGTCCTTCTCTTGGGGGAGCCACAGACTGCTGGTTTTTCACCCTGTTGAAGACACAGAATTTTCAGGCAAAACCAGAAAGGATCTGAACAGGACACTCCTGACATTTCACCAAACTCTGCTTCTTGCCAGGGCTTTTCAAACTACAGGTTGTCACTTAGAAGTCATGATCAGTACATTTTATTTAATGCGATGTAACAGAATAGAAACCTCTAGAATGCATTCCATTTAAAGGGGGATTTTACAGAACTCTGGTTTCAGGTGTGTCTGTATCCCTACAGGGTCATGATGGCAGGATTTCAGACCATATCATCTTTAAGTGCCAATATATATATATTTTTTAAGATTTTATTTACTTATTTGACAGAGAAAGAGAACACAAGTAGGCACAGAGTCAGGCAGAGGGATAGGGAGCAGCAGTCTCTCTGCTGAGCAGGGAGCCGGATGCAGGGCTCGATCCCAGGACCCTGAGATCATGACCCGACCCGAAGGCAGCCACTCAACCAAGTGAGCCACCCAGGCACCTCAAAGTACCAATACTCTTGTGATCTTAAATATCACAAACTTTATTTGTAAACTACGAACTGACAGCAGGTGTCTCCGAAATCTGCTTTTCGAGCTTCTGGATACAATCGTATGAGACATACACCAATGACTTTCCACCTGTTCCGTCTGTGTCCAACAGAAGGTAATTCTATAACAGATACTCTGAGTAATTTTGACTCGTTTTTCCCGTGTTCTTAATAACAGACTTTCTAGTCTTAAAGCTCTCATTTTCTCATCTAAATTTTGAAACTTGAGGGGCTAAAGGAAAGAAAAGGAATATAATTCCCTCCCCACCCCATCCCCAATCAACTTTTCTGAGGAATAACTACCTCCATAGCTCAATTCCACACTCTTTTTCTCACACTCACACAGTAGCACAACTGTCACAGTCTACTGCAAAGAACGGCCCACTGGCCACACGTCCATGCAGGGCTAGGACATCAAAGTGTCTAGAAAAGGCAGGTTGATGTAGTGCTGATCATATCACCACAGCAGGACCTCTAGTGGGGTCTGTGTGGGGAAAGCCAGTCATTTGGTGGTGACAGTGGTCATGGATCTTAATATGGCTTTCACTCTCTCCATTACCTTCTCCATACAATGTCACCCGTTCAGAGATGAGGCTCCAAGACAGACAAGGGCTTGGTCTCCTGGGACATTTTATCAATACAAGGCAGCTGATGCCCAGCGAGAAAGTCTGGGGTCCTCTGGCTTTGATAACTTCCCTTGATGTGGGGGTTAACTCCATAATCACCTTGTAAATCCTGAACAGTGCTGCATGTTTAAGTGAGCTGCTCAGGCTGGGACCCCAGGCACAGACCCATGGTCCTGCGCCAGCTGGCTGACAATGACGCATTGGAGCTAGGTCTGGGTTGCGGTCCCTCCCAGAACTTCTGGGCTATCTGCTTTGTCCAGCAAGCGGGCTTCTGCTGCCTTCCGTCGGAGAGTGAACTCCTCTTCCTGTCAGACTGCCGTGATCAGGCAGCAACTGCCTCCCAGCTAGGAAACTGGCTATCTGGTTTCAGATGTTCTGATTTTTTCAAAAGGAGTTTCTTGGCTCCTTAAGGAGGCCACTCTGGGGGCGCCTGGGTGGCTCAGTTGGTGAAGCATCTACCTTGGCTCAGGTCATGATCCTGGGGTCCTGGGATTGAGCCCCACATCGGGCTCCCTGCTCAGCAACTAGTCTGCTTCTCCCTCTGCCTCTCCCCAGCCCATCCGCTCTCTCTGTCTCAAATGAATAAAATCTTTAAAAAAAAAAAGCCACCCTCCCTCCTTCCTGTACAGCCCACCTCTCCTATGAGCCTTGAGGACAAGCCCAAGGGAGCTGTGATGGGCTTAGTAAGGATCGAATTTTCACTTTCAATTTGTACCTACACCTCGTTTTTAGTTACTTTTGTTCGTTGGAAGCATCCAGTTCAAATGATGCAAAAAAACAGTGAGATTGCTTCATTCGTTGTCATTCTTTGACTGCAGGAGAAGTTAGAGACTATCTATAAGGCCTACCATTTTGTGTAATTCTGATGCCTTCAAGCCTTGGCTGTCATGGCCATTGTGTCCTGTTTCTAGGAAGAAAAGCTAATCCACTTCTCTTTGCGTGGAGGAGGTGGGCAAACTCATACCCCCTCATCCCTGGGGCGTGGCTGTTTAATGCCACTGACCTGGGGGACTAGCATGGGCTGGGCAACTGGGGCCCGAGAGAGACAAAACAGGCTCAGAGTGAGAGCAGGGCTGCTGGCTGAGCAATCCCCACTCCATCACTGGCCTTGCTGGCTGCTTCCTTTGGAAACTGTCATGTCACCATCTGTATGGTCAGGCCCTAGGACTAAAACATATTTGAGTCCCAACCTGGAGGAAGAAGCTGGACTATCTAGTTGGATCGTCCTTTCTCAAAACATACCAGGACAACTTTAAAATCAGAACTCAAATAAAAACAGACAGAAGTCACGAGCTGTGGTCAATTTTAGACAGGAGAAAAGTAAAATAGTGTTTTTATATCTAAAATCTTCTGCGTGAGACTGACTTACTGGAGAAGTAGGAGAGGCAGAGAATGCCTTCTATTAGGGTAAGAAAATGCTCTCTTTGTCTTTCTCTAATGACCAGGGTTCTTTATAACCCCAATCTGAGGATTTACGAAAGAAAGAGAAAAGGACTTCAAAGGAGATGTGTATTGTAATAAACATCTCAAAAACTGAGATTTCTGAACGTTCCCTAAAAATGCCTTACAGGATTTTAAATAAAGGAACCTCAGAGGAGAAAGAAAGAAAGAAAGAAAGAAAGAAAGAAAGAAAGAAAGAAAGAAAAGGAAAAGAAAAGGAAGGAAAAAGGTTTAGGTCAATGAGAATCTTTTACTAGCAAAAAGACCAGAAAATGTAATGATTTAGGTGATGGCTCTTAGCAAAACTTGGATACTATTAGGAAATGGAAAGAGTAACATTTACTCTGAACTGTGAATTCTTGCGTGAGGTGAGTGGCAGAAAGAGAGAACTGAGATTTTGAAAGAGGGTTATTTAGTTACTCAGTTACTGGGAGGATTAGAGAGCCTTTGGCTGGGAAGGACAATGTAACTTCTGAAAATATTCTACTGCGTTCCTGTCCGTGCAGGTTGTTAGAGACGTCTGCCCGCTTTTGCTCCATATTCATGAAATGAGACCTACACAGAGTCCCATTACGTGAAAACTAAAATGAGCAACTCCCGTGGAAACCAAACCAGCCAAGCCCTAAACCATTGGAGCATCTACTAAAGATAATCTAAAGGGCTTTATGTCCCCCCTTCTCCAGCGCTTCCCTTTAGTTCCCTGCCCGGGAAGTGCCCTCCTATGAACGCACATTTTCTCCACCAGAACTTAGGAGCCCTGCTTTCCTCTCCTAGCCCTGTGGGAGCAGACACTTCCTGGGTCCTTCTAACCTCAGTGGGGATGCCTTTTTGCTTAGAGGACCAAGAAGAGGAAGAGGAATGGTGTTGAGACTTCCTCTCCTTAGCACATATAGGAGAAGCAGCCAGAAATGCCCCTGGTAACCTGTTAGGCAGACATTCTGCCGTCCCCGGGGATCTAGCCCTATTCCATCACCACCACCCACCCCTCCGAATTATAGGAGGCTGCTCCCAAAGGCTCCTTTCCTTAGAAGACACAGTGAAACCTTTCCTGGCTCCTCCCCGGGCCTGTTCCTGCAGACGCACTGTTTCTACCTGCTGCCCAGGCCCAGACGCTCGAGGATGTGGACTTGGAAAAGCCTGGAAGGAAGCCCTCCATGACACACACCAGGTCAGACCACAGGAAGCAGTGCAAGCCTCTGGAGGAAAGAACCCATAGAAGGCTTCTTTTCCTTTAGCCAGGGACCTCGGCAAAAGCCAGGGGGCTGTTATTTTACCCGGAGGCTCCTGTCCTACGAGGGGACTGTCATTGTAGCCAGAGGCTCCTGTCTCACCCCGAACCTGAGCCTGAGCCTCGCGCCTAGCGGCGAGTGCGCGGGCCGGCTGTCCGAACGGATCTGGCTCTGGGTTCTCCCCGCTCGACCAAGGAGGAGCCGGAGAAGGAAACGTTAAATATATGCCTTCCCTCCCCGGGTCTTGGGTGTCCTCGCGCGCGTTAGTCCACGGGCCAAGGTCCCCGAGCTGCTGCTCCGGGGCGATCCCCTCCGGATTTCTTCCAGGAAGAAAAACAAAACAAAACGCACCCAGACTCCACGTGGGTCCGCACGACCTCCAGAAGGGCCCTGGCTTCAGAGGCCCGCGAAGGAAGGCGCAGGCTTGGGCTCTAAATAATGGGGGACAGTCCAGGGCAGCGCGGCACGGAGAACACCGCGTGCCAGCGAGGAGCCCATCACCCCCGAGAAATTTCTCTCCCCGTTGCCACGAACGCCAGCAGCGGGTAGGGGAAGGCGGGCGTGCTCCGCAGCTTCGCCGCCCACACCCGCGCGGGAGAAAGCTGGACGTGCGTCCGCCGGGGGCTCCCGGGCACTGCTCGGCCACCAGGCAGGCGAGGCCCCCGGGTCCCAGGCGCCCGGCCTTCCGGTGCAACCCCTTCCCGGCACTTTCTCTTAAAACGCTTTGGGGAGAAGAGAGGAAGATTAGGCTCCCTCGGAGGTGCAAAAGGCAGCCCTCGCGGAAACAGAAAAATCAGCAAAATCGCCTTAGTAGTTCAACCGAAGGTCAACAGCAGCATTTCCCCAGCAGCTGACAGGTCAAATGGCCAGGAAACAACTGCCGAGAACAAAGCCCCCCGCTGTTCGGCAGGGGCAAACCCGGCTCGCCGGCACTGAGCGGGGTTGTTGTGCTTTTTGGAAAGGGCGGCGGGGACAGGTTTCCGCCCCTCCTCCCGCCACCGCCTCCCGCCACCGCCTCCCTTCCTCTCGGGTGAGCAGGTCCGGAGGGAAAAGGAAAGGAGGGGAGGAGGCGAAGGGCGCCTGCAGGGAAAGGACCGGCTCTTTGAAGGCCCGGGTCTGAAACGCCTCACGGGTTCGGAGGCAGGGACCGGACGCCGGCGAAAGAATGCGCGGAATGCGGCGGTGGGAGGCAGGGGCGCAGCGCGGCGGGGGCGCCCCTACCCACACCGGGTCCTGCCCGCTCCCCCTCGCGCGGGGACAGCCAAGGGCCGCGGCTCCAGCAGGCGGGGCAGGTGCGGTCGGCGCACCGTCCCTCCGATCACTTAGCCCGCGGTCCTTTGGGGGTTTCCGACTTCCCGATTTGACAAGAACTCCCGTCCCCGAGGAGTTGCGCCAGGGTCCGCTTAAAGCCAGCACGCGCCGCCAACAGATGGTCGAGAAGCGGCTCTGAACAAAAGGTCGGCCCTCTCCGCAGCCTCCGTTGAGGGGGCACCGTCCTATCTCGCGTTCCCCGAATACACAGCCCTCCCGCCCCCCGCTCCCGGAGCTGGGGTCGAGCCCGAGGCGGGAGAAGTTGGCCACCTTCCAGGCGGAGCTCGGAGTTGGGCAGCAGGGAACGAGACGCAGATAGCTCCGCACAATGTCCGCAACCCGATCCGCCTTTCTGCATTCACGGAGCCGTTCCCGCTTCGGCGCTCACCCTTCACCCTCTTCCCCACTTCTCGGGTTCTCGGGACTCGGCGCAGGGCCCGGGCGCGCCAAGACAACAGGCCTGACCTGGTCCCGCCCGCACAGTGGCACTGGGAGCACACACACACACCCCCTACCCAACACACACACGGATTCTGGGTGGGCAACGCAGTGGGGTCCCTTCGCCTAAGAGGCCTGACGGTCAGTGAGTGTAAATAAATGCAGAATCTCCGAAGACTCCCGACGCGGCAGGTGACAGAGGAAACGCACCCTCGCCGTCTCTGGGGACTTCAGGCGCTCGCACTTGCACACAAACGCACAAAAACCTTGCAAACCCATGCACACCAGCGCGCACAAAGGAGTGCGCGGGGATCCTCACGGCCACGAATCCCTCCGGGCACTTCTTCCCCGGCCCACTAAGACGCAGGCCGCCCAGTCCCGCTGAACCTCCCCTCGGGCTCGCGCCCCGGCGCCCGAGTTTACCTTTGAGCAGGCAGATGTCGGTGCGCTCGGCGTTGCGGCGCAGCGCCTGCACGACCAGCGACACGGTGCTGTCTTCGCGGAGGCTCTCGGCGCGCGGGCTGCGCTCGTCGTAGACGATGACCGCCGAGTAGAGGCCGGAGCGCAGGCGGGCGCGCACCTCCTCCTCGGCGGGCAGGATTTGCTCCAGACTCACGGAGCCCTTAGCCCGCCGCCGCACGATGGTGTTGCAGCGCACGTTGACCGAGCCTCGGATGTAGCCCGCGCTGTGCGCCAGGAACGGTCTGCAGTCCAGCAGCAGGCACTTGCCGCCGCTCAGCAGCCCCAGGGCGCCGTGGCCGCCGCTGCCGCCCGCGCCGCCGCCGTTCTCTTCCCTGTTCATCAGCCTTTTGAGCACGCTGCAGTCCATCTCCCGCAGCTCCTCCACCGTCACCATGGTCGCCGGGCACGCGAGGAGGCAAAGGACCCCTGGGCCAGCCGAGCTGCAGGAAGGGGCAAGCGGGGGCTAAGAAAAGCGCGTGCCGAAGTGGCCGCAAACTTGGCCCCCACAGCCTCCCACGGGTGCACCTCTTCTCCCCGGCCCCCTTGCTCCCGCCGTCTCGCGGTTACATAGCAGTCCGAGCGGCCTCGGGCGCCAGGCAGCACCGCGCGCGGTGCCGAGGGGGAGGCGGCGGCGGCGGAGTGTGTTTACGGGAGAGGACCGCGGGCTCCCTTCTGCTGTTGCCTCTATTGTATTTTGCCGGTTGTGCCGCTCCCGCCGTAGCCGCCGCCGGCGCTGCGGTTCCGGCCGCCGCTCCCCACCAGCAGCCGGAGCTCCGCGCACTGCCCCAGCCAGAGTTTCCTCTTTGGCTTATAGATGTATTAAGGCTCTTCTGCTCTCCCCCGGGAGGGGGCAGATTCATTACTACCTCCCGAGGCCCCGCCTCCTGCCGTCCCGGGCCTCGCGCCCTCCCCCCGCCCTCCCGCGCCGGCTCCCCGCCCCGTCCCGGCTCCCTCCGCCCCGCCGGCCCCTCCTCCGCCCCCTCCCCGCGCGTGAATGGAGTGAGGGCGGCTGGCGCCCAGTCATGGGAACGCGACGTCACAAAGAGCGGAGTAAACAGGGCGCTCGGCGCTCGCCGTCAGGCCCATTCATAAAACCGAGACCTAGAGGAAGAGGGAGGCGGCCTCCGACCGGCAGGCGAGCGGCGGCGCCGGGACTTTGTGAATGGAGCGCGGCAGCGGCGGTCATGGCCCGCCGGGTCCCGGGCTCCGCGGCGCGCCGCGCGCCGGACACTGGTCGCCGAGCCGCCACCGCACCCCGCCGCGGCCACGCGGGTTCGGCGTGCGGAGCACGGCCAGCCGGGAAGCCGGCCTAGCGGGAGACCGGGGGGGCTCGGTGGGGAGGTCTCGTCCCCGTTAGCAACCTCGCGGGTCTCCCACCGCGCGCCGGAGTGGAGAGGGCACCGTGGCCCCGCGGCCCAGCGAGCGCGGCCGGGGGGACGTCCTCGGCCCCGGCTTTCGGAGTGCGCGCCGCCCGGCGGGTCGTTTGAGCCACGCGACCCCGCAGACGTTAGCTTCTGCATTAGCGTGATCGATTTTCATCCGAAGCCATGAAATCCGCCTTCGAGCGTCCCGAGGAACGCGGGCGAGCCCCCGCTTCCAAGATGAAAGGGAAAAGCCCTCCGGCCCCGAAGCCCAGTAATAAGGAGGTGTTGGGTTTGTTGCTTTACGACCCAGAGGCGGGCATTATTGGCCGGAATGTTGTTCCTAGGGAGGAAGGCCGGGGTGCCACTCCCGTCCACGCTTCCTAAAGCTGTTTATTGAATCCCGGTGGGGGGGGGGGGACCCCGACGTTCTCGGCTTTCGGAAAAGTCCTCACCTCATCTTGCATACACGTGCATTGTTTTCTCAGGAAATGACAATTAGGGTCTACATTTGGTGAGAAGCTAGACCCTGAGAAACGGACGCGGGAAGGTTTCAGTAAGTTCTGAGGGCGAGTGCGTCCCTCTTTGCAGGTCGAGTAGCGTTCTCCCCGCCCCCGGTTTTACTTCGGCATTTAATTTCCCAGAGGCCGCTTTTGGCAGGGGGTTGTGCGCGCCCCGGTGGGGACACGGCAGAAGCCAAATATTACTCGCCCGACATCATGCCAAATCTTGTTAGTGAGAATTAACCGCCGGGCAGGGGGGGCGGGGGGTGGGTAGGAGGCTGCAGGACTCGCTCGCGGCGCGGTGGCAGCGGAGTCGAGCCTGCCTTTCGGGGTCCCGCCTGGAGGCACGACCCCGGCAGCGGAGGCCGCCGAAGCCGCGGGGTCCTTCCCGCCCCCAGCTCGGCCTTCCGCTGGGCTTTTGTTGCGGGCAGCGCGGCTCCCTGGAGTTCTCACCTCCGGGCTCCCAGAGCGCCCCACCCCCGCCTTCCACTTCCGAAGCTTACCCCCGCCCTCCCCCGCACCCCCCTCGCGCTGCGCGGGAGACCCGCCGGTGTCCGGGTCAAGTAGGGGGATCTTCCTTTTTCCTCGGACTCCAAAATGGCTCAGCAAGGCTCCGCGAGGATCCGGTCTCTATTTAGAATTTAATATTGTGTTCCTGGATTTTTTTTTTTTTTTTTGCAACGGGTTCGTTTTAATTGTTTTTAAAAGCGCTACATATTTGAACACTGACTTTTTACGAAATTTTACGCCACAGATACGCCGATCAGGCCCTGAAGGGGCCACGACTGCGCACCGACCGCGGCGTCCGGGTGGCGGCTCTGGGGCGCCAAGGCACTCGGGGTGGGAGGTCAGCAGTCCCAGGCTCACTGCGTGGCCTCTCCCGTGGGGACGGGTGTGTACTTCCTCCCGGGGGCAAAGGGGGCCTGTGTCCCGGTTTCTCATTTGCTGAGCCGGCTGTAAGGCTCTGTAGACTCGCTCTCACCGGCACACCCGGAACGTGCGCCCTGTCCAGGGGGCGCCCCCAGTCCCGACCGGCCCGGACCGCGCGTTCCTCTCTGGCGTCCCAGGAATCCGGCCCCGCCAGGCCCGCCGGCTGAGAGCTCTCTCGGCTCAGGAAGCGCCGGCGCCTTTACCCGGGCTTGGACAGGATTTCTCTTGGAGGGGCCTCTGGGTCGGAGGCAGGTCTGGGCTAATTTCACTGGTGTGTCTGGAGCTGCGGAGCGTCTCTGGGCCATACCGGCCGCGCTGCGCCAGCCTTTGTTTCCCGGACCCGACCCCCCCTCCCCCCTCGCCCAGCGCTCACGTGGTCGGTAAATAACCTTCAAATCCGGGGTGGGGGTGGGGGATGCCCAAGGACAAAGGCTTGCTTTCTGCACCTGACAGTAATCCGTGGTGGCGAAGCCCATAAATCCCGCAGGCGATTCACAAGGAAGGTGGTGTGGGCGGGCGCGTGTGCGTGTGTGTGTGTGTGTGTCCACGTGTGTGTGCCCGCGCCTGCGCGCCCGCTCCTCGGAGGGGAGCGGAGGCTTCGGACTTCATGTGTTTAAGCCAAGAGCAGCTGTAATGACGAACGCGAATCCCTGATTTTTGAAAGATTAATAATTTAAAAAAAAAAATCCTCTCCTCGACTCGGGAATGAGCCTTCAGTTGTGTGAATTTCAACAAATGAAATTTAAATTTTGTATTTATCCGATCCTCTTTAAGCACCCTAAATAATTTTTTTTTAATTTTTAAAAATTATTTGTATTGTTTGGTATTTTAAGTGTGCGGGGCATTTGGGACACGGTTTAATGAATACAATATGAGGGCCACCCGATACCCGCTGTAAAGATGTTAAAACTTGTGTCCAATTAATGCGCGGGCTGGGGGCGGGAAACAATGAGTTTACACAGGAACCTTGTCAAAACAGCTGGTCTGTAAGGTAGATCTTGGAGAAAACAAAGGCGTTTGGTCGGGAGTCATTGTTTGAATGTCATTTCAAAGTTAATTTAATTAAGGAAGGCATATGTGCAGGAGTTGGGGTAGGATTGCCCAAGGAGAGCTATTTTATTTATATTCAGCAGTAAACCTCCAGGGGGAAAATATTTTAAAAATTCACTGTGACATGTAAATCCAACTTCTCTTTCATCAGACAGTCCTTAGACCGACCTTATTAGTCACTGGCAGGCCTGGCAAAACCCCTGCTCTTGTTTAAGAATATTTCTTTCCAATTAGGAAGTTGTGTGATCTGGGAATTTAAAGCCCAGAGTCAGATCCCCAGAGAGAACTATCGCTTCTATTCTGGTTTCGATGCCAACCTCTGACTCACTGCCTTGTCCCAAAGTGCCTGAATAAAACTTGCCTGAAAACCCATTAATGAATTAATCAAGGTGTATTGGAAAGAAAGGGTGTGTGGATTCCTGTTTCCTGAGCGGAGAAGGTACCTTGTTCCTTACTCTTACAGGGAACCGGAATGATCTGTGTTGCCTGGAACCGCTGGCTGGGCTTCCTAGATCAGCGGACGCCGGAGCTTCCCCCCGGCTCTGAGAATGCCCGAAAGGACTGGGGAGCTGTCTCCTCCAAGCAGAAAAGTGTGTGTCCACCGCGTGCCTTTAGGCAACACGTATAAATGGAATTGAGGAATTTGGGTCTTTCCCTGCCCACCTCTGAGCATCAAGTCAGAACTCAGAAACTGGAAGGTTCTTCAATATTTAGACTGAACATCAAGCAGTGTCCAAAAACAGGCTCGGGCGCCTGGGTGGCTCAGATGGTTAAGAGTCTGCCTTCAGCCCAGAATCCTGGATTCTAGTCCTGCATCCGGCTCCCTGCGTCTCCCTCTGCCCCTCCTCCTCCCCCTGCTTGTGCGTTCTCTCTCTCTCTCTCTCTCTCTGACAAATAAATAAACGACATCTAAAAAATAATATAGCCTCAAGTTTTAGTCCTGACTTTGTCACATTGATTTTCTATGCATAATACTATAGCATTTGCTAATGATTTAAAATGCTAGGTTTCTAACCTTAGGGTCTCTGCAGAAAGGTTTTAATACATTGCTCGGTTCTCTACTTTATTTGAAAACTACTGGATCTAGGCTATGCCACTATCTAGCTTTGTGATCTTGGGCAAGACAGTTTCCTTGATCTCAGCTTCTGTATCTGCAGATGAGGAGCTGGGCCACGGCAGTTTTTAAGGTCTAGTCCCTTTCCCACCATGTATCAATCTGAGTGTGAGAGCTCTCTGTCAACCCCAAGGCCAAACTTCCATAGGTACCTCGTTTCCCTCCCTAAAGCCAGGCAGGCTACAATGCCAGACACCTATCCACAAGACAAGTAACGGGCTCTTTTGCTCCTGGAGAGCAAAGTTGGTAGTTTTCATTTGTATGTTTTGTGCTAATGTCCCAAGCAGCTTGATAAAACTTCAGCCTTTCAATATCAAATTTGGGGAACAAATACTTCTGCAAATAGGAGATAAAAATGGGCTTGGCATTTTTGTGGGGAGAGGGAGGGGCTGTCACCCCTCCCTCCGTGAATATTGCTTTGTTCATTTATTCAACAAACACAGTAAACTCTGGGGTGGAAACTAATTTGTCCAAAACACTGACTGTGTTTTCAGAGTTAATCGTGTAGTTGGGCCAGTCAGGGCGGGAGTGTCCCTGATGTTACTGAAGGGCACGATCTAATAAATGTCATTAGGGAAGAACGAACAAAATGCCAGGGAGATTCAGACAAGAAAGGGATTGCACTATGGTGTGGGATTAGGGAGCCGGGTGAAAAAGGCCAATTGTAATAAAATGCATTTCATCTACTTAAATGTTATCCTCGACTTCTCTTTTAGGTCCCTTTTCTTTTCTTTTTTAACTTTTATCCCACCTCTGACATTGATTCCGTCCTTGGGCCTTATATCTTTTCCTTTCATTTGTTAACCTCTCTCTTCCCCAGTGGGTCTGCCTGCTAAAAATAGATGAGCGATTGGTCTGAAGCTATGAGAGAGCTAAGATGATGCAAAAGCTCTCTAGAAAATCTATGCTGTGGATAATGAGGCAACCTAGATTCCAGATGACCTAGGGCTGGTCCGACCTCTAACTACTGCCAGTGACATACATCATCTCAAGCAAGTCCGTTGTTCTAGATCTTAATTTTACCATCTAGAAAACTAGGGGAAAAATAACATTATTATTTACTTGTTTGGGGACCAAAAAAAAAAATTCTAAATCACCTAAGGACCCAGCCTTGGTGAACGTATTTTCCAAACCAAACCCTCAAGTACATGCTCAGAAAAGATTTTTGGACTTATAAAATTATTTCTGTAAAAATTCTTCCCAAGAAGTAAACATTAATCACATTTGTTTAAATAGTTTCTAAATCTTCTTTTACTGAAAGCAATAAAAACAGCCCCAAACTGAGACTATCACAGAAAATCTGGTACTTTGGGGCATTACTTCTTCATTGGAGAAACAGGAATAAAAGGGGGGGGGGCAAAAGAAAAGTTACAGAACACCCATGTTGTGCCCCTTCTTTGCCATCAGAGTCCCAGATCATCATCCACTGGCATCCACACATGTGTTGCACAGACAGTCCTGGACACAGTTCTTCCCGCCGCTTAAGTGTGAGGACTGTGTGTCCTACCTTTCAGACGTTTATGCTGCTCTTTGCTTCCACATCTGGCCTCATTGAGGTTTTCTTTGTGTTAACAGTTGGTTAACTCTCATCATAGGAGAGGGAAAAAAAAAATCTTCCCTATAGCCTCTTAGGTTCATACCCAGGACCTGCAAATTAAACTGACAAAGGTTAACAGGAGAAAAGGCGTTTCATTTTAATTGATGTTAGTAATTTTTTTTTTTTTAACATGCACAGGGGATTCACAGAAAGGAAATGAAAACCAAAGAGATGCTTAAACTTAAGGACTTATATGCCTTCTTAACAAAGGGCAATAAATTGTAGATCGATGCCTGGTGATAAATTAGGGAAAGGCAACTAGGAAATATATGGGGGAAACTAAGGGTAGATAAAGGTTATTTAGTAAAGTTTATTTGTATAGATTCATCTTGGTGCCCTCTGCATCCCTGGTTGTTCTCTTCCTTCCATGGATGGGAAAGGAGACACCGGCACAAGAGAAATTTATGCTCTGCTTTTAGGCAGATGGGAAGGAGAGCAGAGAGCTCTTCTTATGTCTTTTTTTTCTTTTTCCCACTTGCCTTCAGCTCAGAACAATCTTTATCCCAAAGTGGGCTATTTTGTTTTGCAATGGTACATTCCAGTCCCCTCCACAACCATATCACAGCCTGGCCAGGTGCTAAGAGAGGTATCAGAGTTCCAGCATGAGATTTTCCTGAGTGACGAGCAAGGCCCACTTAGCCAATCAGTGGCTCTAGAAACCCTTAGTCATTTAGAAACCCTGAAACCCTTATTTCTGAGTTTTCAGGTAGACAGAAGGGAAAGAGGCCAAGAACCCACAATTCATGGATGCAAAATATCCACCTTATCAAGAATTTTCGCAAAAAGCAAAAGGCTTTGACACTGCCTGACATTGACCGGCTCACCTACCGGGGCAATAGTAGTTTTCTGGAACTGGGGCCTGAATGCCTCTCCCAGCCGGATGGGATACTCCGATTACCAGCCTTGCAAAGGAGCAAAAGGATTCCACTCTCTCCCTCCAGCTTCCCAGTGGGCAGTGGCTCAGAGCCGCTCCTGCAGAATCACAGCCCCACCTGCCCACGCACCCCCAACATCCGCCTGGATTAGCCTTCACCACGAAGCTGGTCCTCTGACACTGTACATTTCCCTCCATCTAATCTAATCATCTGTGTGATCCAGTTTTTGTCTTAAAAAAAAAAAAGATTTGGGCCATCTGGCATCAACATACAAAAGGAAAATAGCTAAATGTGCTCCATTCTTTTCTAGATAAGAATTGTAGTTCTCTACCTTTTCAGCTGGAATTAGCATAACAATCCCCAGGGGTTTGCTCTCTGAGGGAAATACCCAGGGTCCTCTTCAAGCAGCAGTTAATTACATTCTGCTATTTATCCCATTTATTAGAGGTTAACTAATTTGCACCCAGCCAACTCCATTTTTAATCTAATCTATTTCTCTTTCTCCCCAGACTCCCCTGTCCTGTATCCACTCTGTCACACAGCCTTGAACTTCCCCCACCAAGGAAGGAAGTACCAAGGTCTGGCTTCTCTTCTGGTTGACCAGAAGTCCCTTTGGAAGGCCTATCCGGTTGCCCCTGCTTTGTATCTGAGTTATATCCTCTCCAGACCGGGGTTTTGTTTGGTACAGGGGGTAAAGACATGGGCTTTGGAGCCAGATAGATGTGGGTTTCCAGGCTAATCTGGCCATTTAGCAGCTGGGGAACTTTGGATAAGTTCTGACCTTATCTTCCCAATGGGAGTGTTACTAACACCTAGACTGATTTGGGGAAGCATCACTGCACAACTCTTACTCCCTTTCATTTAGAGAATTTTTTTTTTTTTTTTAAAGATTTTATTTATTTATTTGACAGAGAGAAATCACAAGTAGATGGAGAGGCAGGCAGAGAGAGAGAGAGGGAAGCAGGCTCCCTGCTGAGCAGAGAGCCCGATGCAGGACTCGATCCCAGGACCCTGAGATCATGACCTGAGCCGAAGGCAGCGGCCTAACCCACTGAGCCACCCAGGCGCCCCTAGAGAATTTTTTTTTTAAGCTCGGCAAGGTCTTCGAGGCAGCATTTCTGAAGTACTCATCAGTCTCTCCGTGGAGGTTCAATTGGCAAAACACCAGGAGTATTGGAAAGCACCGTGTTCCGTGTTGTCAGGCCTGGTTACTGCGTCAGTCCAGCAGGTAAGCCCAATGTTTGCCCAGTTGTCTGCCCATAGGCCAACGCACCCCGGATCCTTTCTGCTGCTTCCGGCTATCCTGGATGGCTCCATGCCCCCTCCTCCCAGCCCCCTCAATGTGTCTCCCCCACCCCCCTCTCCACCCACTCCCCACGCATCCTCACACACATCTCCCTCTATCAGGGAGACCTGCTGGGACCACCTTAGTGGGAAAGGCAACTCTTTCCCCTTCTGATTTACTCCAACACTAGCTGCCTTTCATTCATTTCTTTCCCTTTCTTTTTAAACGCCTTTTTGTTCCAAACCTAAGGGTAGAATTTAGTGATTCATCCATTGCATACAACACCCAGGGCGCACTACATCATGTGCCCCTTAATGCCCATCCCCCATCCAGCGCCAGCAACCCTCAGTCTGTTTCCTAGAGCTCAGGGTCTCTTATGGTTTGCCTCCCTCTCAATCTGATTTTTTTTTTCCCTTCCCCTCGGCTCATCTGTTTTGTTTCTTAAATTCCACATATGTTCACTCATTTATTCCTTACTGTTTTCTGCACAGTGCTTGTCTTTTCACAACGTTATGTAAGATATCTCCTTGATATAATGGTAGCCTCCAATTCCACAACTGGGCAAAGGATCTGTCGTAATGGGATCAGGCTGCCCTGAGAAAATACCACAGACCAGGTGGCTTAAACAACAGACATTTATTTCTCAGGGTTCTGGAGGCTGGGAATTCCATTCAAGATCAAGGTGCTGGCAAATCTGGGGTCTGTTGGGGACTGGCTTGCTGGTTTGCAGACGGCTGTCTTTTCATGACATCATCACATGGTACAGAGCAGAGAGCGGGGAAGCAGGCTCTTGCCGAGCTCTTCTTACAAGGGCACTAATCCCATTCTCAAGGGCTCCATCCTCGTGACCTTGTCCCCTCCCAAAGCCCCACCTCCTAGTACCATCACCTTGGGCGACAGCGCTTCAGTATATGAATTTTCAGAAGACACACATACTCAGTCTGTAGCAAGCTACCCACTTTTTTTTTTTTTTTAATTTTATTTATCTATTTGACAGAGAGAGATCACAAGTAGGCCGAGAGGCAGGCAGAGAGAGAGGTAGGCAGAGAGGGGAAGCAGGCTCCCCGCCGAGCAGAGAGCCCGATGTGGGGCTTGATCCCAGGACCCCGAGATCATGACCTGAGCCGAAGGCAGAGGCTCAACCCACTGAGCCACCCAGGCGCCCCAAACTACCCACTTCTATACTGAGTTTTCTTTCTTTTCAAGAGCAGAATCAAGTCATCTTAAATCATTCCCAGCAAATTCACATTAAAACCTCCATGCAGGGGCGCCTGGGTGGCTCAGTGGGTTAAAGCCTCTGCCTTCAGCTCAGGTCATGATTCCACGGTCCTGGGATCGAGCCCCACATCGGGCTGTCTGCTCAGCAGGGGGCCTGCTTCCCTTCCTTTCTCTCTGCCTGCCTTTCTGCCTACTTGTGATCTCTGTCTGGAAAATAAATAAATAAAATCTTAAAAAAAAAAAGAAAAACAAACAAACAAACAAACCTCTGTGCATATTATGTGCCTCGCCACACTGTGAGCTCTGTTCTTGAACCTTCACAAAACTGCAGTCCTAAGCCGAAGCTCTGCCCGGGATACTCGGAACCGAGATCTGGGGATTATGAAATACTGTGACTCCTCAGAAAAAGGACCCAGAGTTTTCGTGTCTCCCCCTCCGCGCCCACCCCCTGCCCCTGAGCCTCTCTGGGGCATTTGCATTCCTTCCTTTCTTCCCGACACCCAGTAAGAGTCACCTGCTCGGCCACACTGTCACTGTCAATAGCTCTCTGACCACCGTTCCCTGCACCCTTTTTTGTTTCAACTTTTTATTTTTTAAGATTTTATTTATTTATTTGACAGAGACACAGCAAGAAAGGAAACATAAGCAGGAGGAGTGAGAGAGGGAGAAGCAGGCCTCCCACAGAGCAGGGATCCCAACGCGAGGCTCCATCCCAGGGCCCTGGGACCATGCTCTGAGCTGAAGGCAGATGCCCAACGACTGAGCCACCCAGCCCCCCTATTCCCTGCACCATTTTTGTGGTTCTGATGTTTGCAGCTGAGCCACGCAGGACCACGACTCAGTTCTCTGGAGAGACCGATCCAGACCCTTAGCCCCCAACTAGTCCCCTGGCCCAGCGGCTCCCTGAGCTCCTTTGGCTCCAAGATGCTCCGGGCGCTTTCCAGTCCTGTCCCCATCAGGCATGTGCTCCCCGGGAACTTCTGCTCCAACCAGCGGCTTCCGCAGGGCTGAGGCGCACGCTGGCCGGAGCCAAAGGCTGCGCTTCCTGGCCTGAGGCAGAAACACCACGTATAATCTTTTTCCCCTTTCACAAGGGATATTTTTCAGGCTTGTAATGAGGTGTGGTCAGAATGTATTCTCTTCTAGAATATGAGGTCAGGCAGAGGTTTTTCCTTGTCCTATTTCATACATGTGAACCCGAGTGGAGGCAGCAAACCGCGCTGTTCAGTATTTTACACCAACGTCAGTGGATACAATTCTTGGGCAGACATTTTTGTGGGGTGGTTGTTGTTGGTTTAAAAGGAAAGGCAGGACACTGGCCTGGGGACCTTTAGCAGTAACGTCACTGTCTCTGGGTTGGGGAAAACACAGAAATTGTTTTTTAAGTGGTTGGGGTGCCCACTTGAGAGTTACCAAGTCTGAAGGATACCAAACTGCAAAACGCTTAAAATATGGATTCTTTTGCTCTTACTGATGAAGGCTCCGGTTTCTGTGCTATCTTTCCAATCGACTAAAGAATCCAGAAAGATGGGGCAGACGGGTTTAAGCCATCCCCGTAGGGCAGCTCTTTTCTCTATAGGGCAAAGGCCTTTTCTCTATAGGAAATTCCCCACGACCTTGCATTTCAGGAGCTGAAGAGTGTGTGTCCACACACGCTCACCTGTGTGTGGACACACACACGTATATACAAGTGTTTGTGTCTGCAGATACATCTGTACAAACGTGTGTAGAAAAATTCTTTTTTCTTCTTGAAACACCCATTTCCAACCTCTCTCTGGGCTCCTTTTTGTAATACCCCCTTGTTCCTTCCCAACCCTTGCAATTCTAAGGGGCTTTCTTCGTCTCTCTTGGTGTGTGTTAAATTCCCGTCCTGTCCAGATAGGATATATTCAAATTAAGTGCTCGCAAAATTCAGAGACCTGTCTGGGTTTTCCCAGGTCAGTGACCTGTAAAGTTAGTTACCACTTTGGAAGGTCAGAAGCAGTGGCTGGGGGATGATTGCTGGGGGTGATGGGGGTGGGTGGTCGCAGAGAAGGAGAAAGGCAGTTGCTCCCACTGAGTTAGGCCAGGAGAAGAAGGGGGTCTGGCCTTTTCCCCACCATCCCCCTGGCCAGTGCCTCATGTCAGCTTCTGCCCACCATCAGGCAGGGTCCGTGTCTGTCTCTCTGTCTCTCCCACCTACACTATTCTAGTCCTGTTGTGAGAGGCCGAGCTTCCCTGCCTCCCCCTTGGATGGGACTCGATTCAGAACATAACTGTACCACGTCAAATACCCTGTACAGTGAGCTTGGGGACATGGGGACTAGTCTGAGTCTGCTAGGCCTGCACTAACAAAGGCCCACAAACAGAGTGGCTTCAACAACAGGAATTCATTTTCTCCGTTCTGGAGTCCAGACGTCCGAGCTCCAGGCACCATCAGGGGTAGTGCCTTCTGAGGCCTCTCTCCGGTTCGTAGGCGGCTGGCTGGCTTCACTCTGTCCTCACGATGGCCCTTCCTCTGTGTGTCTGTGTCCTACTTTCCTCTTCTTATAAGGGCGCCAGTCATGTTGGATTAGGGCCCACCCTTATGACTTCATTTTAACTTAATTACCTCTTAAAAACCCTATTTCCCAGTATGTATATATATATACATATATATATATATATGTATATATATATATATTCCATTCTGAGGCATTGGGAGTTAGGATTTTAACATATCAAGTTTGGTGCCATCATAGAGCTGTTGTTAACTTTTCCCGGAAAGACACCTGGTATCTTCAATGTCATTCTTCTAGACACTCTCTCCAGGAGGTAGTTCCGTGTAGCTGAGAGAGCTTAGGTTCTAGAAGCTTCCCGAACTGGATTTGGACCCCAAATGGACTGTTTCTAGCTGTGTGCTCTTAGGTCGGTTACTGAATATTTCCGAGCTCTAGTTTCCTCTGCTGACCAGTGGGACAAGATACACACACACCTTAGGATTAGCCTGAGCATTCAATGTGATGACGTAAGAGAGCCTAGGACACTACCTGATTCGAGACCCAGTTGCTCTACCTTACCTCTTGCCTCATTTGCTTCTCTGAGACCCCCAAGGCCCTGCCTATCTAGAGAGCAGACAGATGCAGTTATTTCTGATCAGGTCAGCCTTGCCTGCTGGGTCAATAGCTTATGCCCCCGCCCCCCGCCATAATTCCTTAGAACCTCGAGGGAAGGATCTTGGTCTCCTGGTTCCCACCTGCATAACTGAACCTGCTTGGTGCTCCAAGACCTTCCATCCTGCAGCTCCTTCCCCCGCCAGTCTGGTGGTGGAGAGCTAGGAAGCCACTTCTCCAAGGGCACTTGCCCCAGGACAGTTTGGGGGGTGGGTAGGGTAGAGGTCTCCTAGTGGAGAGGCCAGCATGGCCGCAGATGGAAATCCAAAAGGTCTAGCCTTGGATTGGGGCCAAGACCAATCCACTGTACTAGTTGTCAGACTCCAGTGATGAACCGTTTCCCAGGCTGTGGAAGGTGACCTCTGGCTTGTCGGGAGAGTCAGAAGCAATTGCTAAGAGCAGTTGAGGAGAGCAAAGGTGGCAGGGAGCGTGCCAGATTCGCGGGGAGAGCTTGGCTGGCCTTGCTCTGGAAGGCATGGCATGGAGGCCGTCCCTGAAGACAGGGAAGGAGTTTCTCAATCAGAAGGAGCCTTGCAGGGTTGCTGGAATCAGCGCCTTCCAAGGAACACCCCCCATGTCCCTCCTATGCTCTTTCCTGCTTGATCCTGGTCTGGGCTCTTGTGGGCAGCGCCTTCTGGGAGAGGAACCATAGGAGCAAAGAGGTCAACCAGGGGAAGGGCGCTGCCTGGGAGCGAGCTGGCGCCTCGCTGGTGTTACTGTCTCCTGCCTCTCTTCTGCCTCTGCCTGTCCTTCTAAGCCTGGTTCCCATCTTCTCCAGGAGGTGCCAAAAGGGGAAGAGGGAACCAAAAAGCAAGGACAATTTGCCTGGCAGGGGTAGCAGCTATGGGAGAGTTATTTGGGTATTGTGTCCTTAGAAGTACCCCCTTGCTTCCCGATGCAGCAGAACACGGGTTAAATAAGCCCTGGTCATTAGTACACAGCCCCGGCGTCTGGAGCTTTGCTGGGGATCAGGGAGGGAAATGTGGCATAGGAAGAGGAATTCGAAGCCCTCTCCAGCATATGCATGAAGTTGTAGGTGTCTCTTAGTCCCAGTGTCTCCCACCCAGCCTGGCCGTGTGTCCACAGCCCTTTCCCCCCACTGCCCTTCGATTAACCTTCTTAAACACAGCTTTCATCCTATTTCCTGATTCCAAATGTCTCATGACTCTGTTGCTGGCCACGATCAAGGGGTCTCCAGTGAGATGTCTATCTCCTCTCCCAACATCTTCAACCCTTTGTCTTGGGTCACCTTCGGCTCTATGTCTTTCTCAGATGTACTCTGTATTTTCTTTCCAGAGTGCTTTGGCTCACACCGTTCTCTCTGCCCCAGAGGCCCTTCTCCCAGAGGATAGCTGAAGGAAGATCTTACCCCACTCTGAGCATGCACAGATGAATTCGCCCCTGTGTGCTTCCCAGGGCACTCCCACTGGGGCCTCACGCAACCCATCGTGGACCAGTTTGAGAATCAACCCACATCCAAATGATACAAAACCAGACCAGACAGTCACCCATCTGAAGAGACACTTCAAACTTCACTTTTGAATCAACTGGAAATTTGGGCAAAACTTCTTTTGACATTATGTCTGCCTCTTTCACTTTCAGTTGGGGGAGACTCACTGGTCTTTCTTTCTTTTTTTTTTCCCCCAAATTTTATTTATCTATTTGACAGAGAGAGAGACACACAGGGAGAGAGGGAACATAAGCAGGGGGAGTGGGAGAGGAAGAAGCAAGCTTCCCATTGAACAGGGAGCCTGATGCGGGACTCAATCCCAGGACCCTGGGATCATAACCTGAGCCAAAGGCAGACGCCCAACCGACTGAGCCACCCAGGCATTCCCTCACTAACCCTTCTTAGAAGATGAGACTCTCTTTGTCTGGCAAGCAATAAATTCATGTCTGTACATTCAGACTACTCTGGCTGCCTTTCTTCCATGTCGCAACTGAGTGCTATGTTTTCTTGATTTTTTTTTTTCCAGCCAGAACAATCCTCTTTCCTCCCGAACTCCTTCAGCACTGCCTCAGTTTTTATTCATTCAGTTAACAAGTATCCAGGCATTGTTATTTTACCTGACAATGTTCTTTGTGGTGGGCTACGCAGTGAGCAAAACAGACAAATAGATTGTGATGGGAATCCCTAACCTTGTGAGGCTTAGATCATCTACAGGTAGAGACAGACAATAAACACCAAAAAGTAACATATAGAGGATGTCAGATGTTGACAGAGAAAAATAAAGCAGGGTAACAATATGCAGTGTGGGAGAATGGTAAAAATTTTAAATATGAAGGTTTTGTAAACTTGCTGTAAGTTGGTTTAGATATGCTCAATTCTTAGGTTCTTTTTGGTAGGTGATGGTGGTCACTAAGGAGTTTGAGGTAGCTGAGGGTTTGATGCTCGCCTCTAATGTCGCCATCAGGGAATAAACCAAAAACACATCTCAAAACAGATTCTGCTTTGACATTGATTAACCAAATAACTGTCAGCAAAGCAGGCCTGAAATCATTCATAAAAACCTGTTCTGAGTTCCCAGTGACCTTTCTGCATCTCCAGGGTTCTGTGCCTTCTACTTGGGATCCCGAACCACAGATTGTTCCAAACTGATGTCTGGATATGGGACAGAGTAGGCAAAAAGTCTCTCCTACTATGTGCCATCTACAAGCCTTTCTGGGTTCTTACACCCTTTTTATGTCAGACTAGGTTTTATCTCTAAGTCCCTAAATGATTGTAGAAAACTGTTGGAGTCAATCATCAGAGACGATTTTAATGTTACCCTTCCACCATGCTACGTAACGGATTTGTGGTTTCACCCATAAAGACCTTTAAAAAAAATTGTGCTAATTAACAGTGCTGGTTGTTACTTGAGTAGGGACAACAGAAACTCTGGGAGCAGTGCCTTGGAGTGTGGCCTTTCCCAGTAGAATGCTGGTTGAGAATTCCAGCACTGTGCCTTCTCCATTATGCACGAACTGATGATCTCTAGAATTAAAACGTAAACGAATGGACAATACGTAATACACTCCTGACTGTATTGAAGCATTTTAAAGTAAATGACAAGTATCATAACAGGTGTTAAGGGAAGACCTCCCTGGGAAAGTGGCCTTTTGAAGTAAAGTGTGCCTTCCTGTTTGAGGAAGAGTGTGGCTGAAGGTGAGTCAAGGGCGGAGGGAGAGAGCCGTCTGCAGCCGGTGACAACAGAAAGGTAATAGGGCCACATCATGTGGAGCCTCGTGGGCCATTGTAAGTGACATGGGAGCCACTGGAGAGTTTTGCACAGAGCAGGGACAGGATCTGGCTCAGGTCTTCACGGGATCGATCAGGTCGTCTTGTTGAAATAAACCACTGGGGACAAAGGCCGCAGCAAGTTGACCAGTTGGGGACCTACTGGAATAGGCCAGGTGAGACTGGTCGGAGCGGTGAGAAGTAGTTGGATTCTGCAGATACAGGGTTAGGTGACAAATCTGAGATGGGGTGTGAGAGAACGAAAGAACTCCAAGTCGACTCAAGGTGTTTAAGTTGAGCACCCTGCAGGTTGGATGAGGGGGAAGATGAAGAGGGAAACTGAGGGGAAGATGGTGTGGGGGAGGGGCGCCTGGTGGCTCAGTTGGTTTGGCATCTCTCTTAGGCTCGGGATGATCCCGGGGTCCTGGGATCGAGCCCCACATGGGACTCCCTGCTCAGCAGAAAGCCTGCTTCTCCCTCTCCCACTCCCCTTGCTTCTGCTCCCTCTCTCAGTGTGTGTCTCTATCAAATAAATAAATAAAACTTAAAAAAAAAAAAAAAAGAAAGGTGTTGGGAAGGTAGGTCAGAACTTCAGTTTACCAAGTTTGAAAGGCAGACTGGTGATGTGGAGTATATAGCTGGAGACAGGAGATTTATGTGCAAGGGAGACTGTTAGGCACGAGTTCTAAATTTGGAAGCAATCGACATAGAGATGGTGCTTAAAGCCATGATTCTGGATAAGGTGACCAAGAGAGTGAGGCAACAAGTAGATTAAAAAAAGAGAGAGAGAAGAGGTCCTGGATCGAGCTCTAAGACTCTCAAGCATTAAGAGGTCAGGGAGGTAAGGAGGAAAGAGCTAAGTCTGAGAAGGAGCCACCTGAGGACGGAGACAAGGGGCTTCACAGCATGGAGTCTCTGGTGCCCTTGGGAGAATCCCTCCCCTGGCTGGAGCGGATGCAAGAGAACAGGAGGAGCAACATTGAGGCCATGAGTATAAACCACCCTTCTAATCAGTATTGCTGAAAGAGCAAGAATGGGGGGTAAATCCCTTTGGGGTGCTATTTATACTAGATCAATGCCATATTTCCTGATCATCTAATGCGTGCTAGGGATGGGTACCAATGAACAGGGCTGGAACCATGTTTCCCCCTGGGAGCCCCCACCTAGTGGAGAAAACTCTACAAACAGCCGCAGGCTTCCCAGTGACGGACTGTGCCAAGTTCGATGTTGACGGGCAGACACAGAGATGAACAGGAAGAAGTTCCGGGAAGCGACGTCTGATCTGGCCTTGAAGGAAGGGCGTTGGTTGCAGGTAGAGTCGGGGAAGCAAGTTGTTCTCAGTAGAAGGAAGACTGTGGTCCAGGCATGAGAATGAGATGCTTGGAATATGTGCGGGGGCACAGAGGGTGGGAGCTGAGTCCGTTCAGGCTGTAGGCCACAACGATCATGGCCTCATGTAGAATTTGAACTTGTATTCGGTAGACCATAGGAAACACCATTTTTAACTCTTAGAGTGAATGGATCTAATTTTGTATTTTGTTAGACACCTCTGGGGTTTTAGTACTAGAGACTGGAGGCAGAGAGACCTATGAGGACTTTTTGCAACAGTCCAGGCAAGAAACAGAGGGGCCCGGACGAAGGTGATGCCATGAGGATGTTCAGGAGGGGAAGGACGTGGTGAAAGCCACAGGACCCAGTGACAGGTTGACATGGGGACTAGGGGAAAGGGAAACACAAGAGGGAAGCATGGCTCAAAGGTTTCTGGTTGGAACTCAGCTGATGGCTTGATTAATCTTTTTGTGTCCACAGGACTAAATACACAATAGGGTCACGAAAAGGCTTGGTTGTTTGAATTTAAATATGGCGGCCCTAAAAGACAGTTCTGAAACCAGTTTCTAAGAAATCTGTCTCTGCACTCCCCCCTCAGTGTCCTCGTTCGTGTTGACTGGGGTCCAGGGCGATGGCATCCCCGGGAGACGCCTTGCCCCTCGCTGGGCGCTCAGCCTCAGATAACCTCATGGAGAGACTGGAACAATATGCAGTCACAAGGACACCACATGGTGATAGAAAGCATTTACCTCTCGGGACTGTGATGCTCTGGGAGTGTGGAGAAGAGAGAGACCTTGATGAGACTTCTGGGTAGGCCCTGCAGGGTAGGGGGGATGAGGGGCCTCGTCATAGTGATTATGAATCTGTATGGAGTGTTCACTACATGTTGGGGGGACGGTGAGGCGTGCAGAGTTTGGGGGCGCTTCTTGAAGTTCCTGGATAGGAACCTGGGAGAGGCAGAGCCACAGGCGTGACCCGGGCTTCCAGCTCCAGATCCTCGCTCTTGATCTCTTTCCCGACAGCTCCCAGCAGAGGGGAACAGAGATGGCACTGAGGGCTGCTCCAGAGCACGTTTGGGGTGCAGTGAACCACCCAGAGGAGCTGTGCTAAGCAAAGCAGGGGGCACCCTTTGCTAGGCTGCTGGAGGGACAGCAGCTCTCCTCCTGCCCTGGACAGCTGGGGGCCGAGGGGCGGTCCTTCTCAGCCACAAAAACCATGGGGAGAAGCAGGAGAGAAGGAAGCCGAGAGAGGCTGCAGTTCGGACCCACAATCACCAGACCCCCCCCCAAAACAGCAGGATGGGGGGTTTGGGGGGGATCATTGATAACGGGCTCAGACAACAGGCCCAGGGCAGGGGGCCAGGAAGGACTCGGCTCCTGTCAGAGGGGCCCCCCAAGACAAATGGCTCAGGGCCCTCCTCCCTGGGCGTGGGGGGTTGGAGATGGGTCCCCGTCAGCTCCTGAGGGGCCTGGGTGAAGAGGAGAGTTGGTCTCCCGAGCTGAGCCAGCGAAGCTTCTTGGAGCAGCCGGTTTCCTCCCTCCTTTTCACCCCATCCTCTGGAGCTGAAGGAAAAAAAGAAGCCCAAGAATAGTGCCATGTGGGAGAGCGCACCGTGCAGGTCTCTGACCCCCGCTTCTGCCTTACATAACCCTCCGGGTCTCCTTCGGGCCCTCCGCCACTGCGCTCTCCTGCGCGTCTGTCCAGGCGCTTCTGCGGTAAGAACGGCCCCCAGGGGCCACGGACCCACATCAGGGCCTCTTGTGTGCAGCGCTGAAGGGGGAGCCCCCGACCGACCCCCAGCCCTGAGCACTGCAGCCCCTCGGCCCCCTCCAGGGGCCAGCCCCAGATGGCAGGGGTGACTTTCCAGCTCCTCTCCACACACAGGCCCCGCACCCGGGCTGGGGGTGGGGTGGGGTGGGGGAGGAGATCCCAGACTAGCTTTGCAAAGAAGGCCGAGCAGTGTCAGTGCTCCCCATTCAAGGCACAAATCCGTCACGATTCCCAAGCGGGCCAGGGGCGGCTATAGGCCGTGGAGGTAAAGCTGTAAACGGAGCGAACAGGAAACTCGGCCGCCCAGGAGTTCACGGTCTAGTGCATGAGTGAGTGATGTTAGCCCGCTTCTGAAGAATTCCGGCCTTCAGCTGACGTGACCTCCACGGGCATCCGTCATCCTGTGTCCCGTGTCCCCAGCCCAGCCTCCTCCCCAGCCTGGTCCTGCCTCCTGCTCCAGGTCAGCTGGGGAGTTCCCGTGCAGATCGCAGGGCAAGGCTGAGACGACATTCCGGTTCGCGAGCCTCGCTCCCATCTCGGCCCCCAGAAGGCACAGCCCTGACAAATGCACACTTCTGGGGCACGGCTTGCAAGGGAAGACGTGACGTCTTGCTGGGCCAGAGGGAGACAGAGGTGACTCACTCGGGCCCTCCCCAGGGATGGCTCAGAGACAACTCCCCTTCCCTTTGAACTTCGGTTGGTCCGAAGTGGGGGTCCTGGGAAACTCACATTTGCGAGCCTCACTTGGCTGGCAGATTTGGTGAAACGTTGGAGAAAACCTTCTGGAGTGCACGACATTGACTTCCTCTGCTTACCAGTTGAGAGGCAAGCCAGGGAGGCAGCTGTATTTTGGGGAGAGGACCTGAGGGAAAGGGTGGGGAGCCACAGCGCCATGAGAGCCCACAACACCCCCATCATCTGGGAAACGCCCTGCGTGGTGTCTGGTAAGGACACAGCCACCCACCGAGCACAGCGGAACGCGCCCAGGCACTGTACCTGCCGGATGTTCCTTCTTGTGGCCCCAGAACCATGCTTCTCCTGCGGGGAAAAGTGCTTTCCCTCCATTTCGGTGGGCTTGTCAATCAGGCTGCCCGCCGGGAATGGTCACACCCAGGAGGGGGGGGCCTCTCCGCCTTTTTCTCCCAAGCAGGCGTGAGGTCACCTGGCACGGGTTTGTCTCAGTGGGCCCGTTGACAGGATCAGATCGCCGATGGCTCTGATTCCTGTCCTTTTCAAGCTTGATGATTCGATTCTGGAAACTACCCCGTGTCTGTCTGACGCATCCATGTTCTTGCCGAGATTATCCAAAGCTCTTTTCTGTTGCTGGTTACTTTAGACCCCGAAGGTATAAGAAAACTAGTTTGTGGCTGATCGCTGGACCTGATCCTGCACAGGGATAGGGGGCCATAGGGCCGGACATGCTTACAGGGACCTCTGGACCTGCTTTACCCTTGATGGAGAAACCCTGGCGAGAGGTGGGCTCTGCCACCAGAGCCACTGAGCTGTCCTGTGATGTCTGTCGAGTAGTTGGCCGGCCCCCACTCTTCTGCTGTGTGGTCAGTGTTGCCAGGAAGAAGACTCCTTTGTATTTTGGATGGCAGTTTCTAGAATGTTCTCTTTACTTTGCCTGAGTCTGGAGTGGAGGGCAGGTAGGGCTTCTCAGCATTTGCCTGCATCTAGCCTGGCCTCCCAGGCCTGACACCTTACTAGGTCAGACTCCAGCTTGGCTGTCTCCCTTCTGGCCCTCCCACTCTCCTCCAGACCAGCTCACCCTGGAGCGAGGTCAGTGCTGGAGAGAGAGCATAAGGCAGAGAGGAAAGAACCGGGACTTTAAGCCTGACAAGCCCAGTTGCAGCATGTGGTTGGCTTTGGCTCACGCCTGCATCTCTCATGGAGGCCCCTTGTGAGTGTTCAATGAATGGTGGTTTTCTAAAGAACCTGTTCCTAAGGAGGGTGGGCTATCCGGTGTTGTTCTTTTTCCTCTGGATTTTCATACCCTGCTATTTCTGTACTTTCCTGACTGCTGCACTCACCATTTTGTGTTCTGTTTTGTTTTGTTTTGTTTTTAAGATTTTACAATTTTTTCAACTGAGAGAGAGAGAGACCACAAGTAGGCAGAGGCAGGCGGGGGAGGGGGGGGAAGCAGGCTCCCCACTGAGCAGAGAGACCGATGCAGGGCTCGATCCCAGGACCCTGAGATCGTGACCTGAGCCAAAGGCAGAGGCTTTACCAGTTGAGAGGCAAGCCAGGGAGGCAGTGGGGAGAGGCTTTAACCCACTGAGACATCCAGGCACCCCACCATTTTGGTTTTAAATCTCCTGCCCTGGGGTGGGGGAGTAAGTACTCTCCTTCAGTGTGTTCAAGTCCAGTATGGAAGACCATCTATTTTAAAAAGATCCAAGTTCAAGATGGGAAGTTGAACCACGTGAATTCTAAGTTCCCTTCCACCTTAGGGTTTTACTATTCTATATCCATTTCTTGCTTTTGAACTTCTAAAAGAGTTTTTTTTTTTTAAGATTTTATTTTTATTTATTTGAGAGAGACAGAGAGAGCACCAATGGGGGCGGCGGAGGGGCAGAAGGAGAAGCAAACTCTGTGCTGAGCAGAGAGCCCAACATGGGGCTCCATCCCAGGACCCTGGGATCATGACCTGAGCCGAAGGCAGACACTTAACTGACTGAGCCATCTAGACACTTCTACAAGATTTCTTATTGCAAATTTCTCCAGCATTTGGAAAAGTACAGAAATAATACAGTTACCAACAAACACATGTAAAGAACACCTAATTGTCATAGTTTAACTTTCTTTTCAGTATCCAAATAAACCCTGTGCGGTCTTGTTTCTTTTTTTTTTTTAATTAAATATTTATCGAGGCATAATTTACATATAAGAAGGCACACAGATTTTCAATGTACAGGGTGGTAAGTTCTGACCACTGTGTCACCATCACCCGGGACAGGACAGGATAGAGAATTTTCTATCATGTGTCTGTTCCAGTCAACCCTCCCCGCCAGAGGCAACCACTGTCCTGATTTTTCTCACAATGGATTAGTTTTGCCTGTTCTAGAACTTTATATAAATAGAATCATGCAGAGTGGAGTCTTTTATGCCTGGCCCCTTTTGCTCACCATCATGGTTCTGGGATTCTTCCATGATGCTGCAAATACGCATAGTTCATTCCTTTTTATTTCTGAGTAATATTCCATTGGGTGAATATCACACAATTTATCTATTCACCTTTGGATGACATATTTACCCAAGATGAATGAAAACATATGTCTATAAAAAGAACTGTATAAATAAATTCATAGCAGCTTTTCCCCTAATGGCCCCAAACTGGAAACAACCCAAATGGACATTCTATTTTTAAATGAGCATCTCATCTCCTAGACAATGAGGACAGGATGCTTCCCTGATTCATCTGCGTGCCCTTACAGCATTTTGAACGTGGTAGATGAATCAATAGGTCTTTGTGGAATGGATGAAAGGCACAGAAGGATGAAGAATTCTGCAGGCCCAGTTCAAGAGGTGAGGTGTGAGGGCTGGCCGGGGTCAGCTCACCAGGAGTCAGACAGAATGTTAGCAGAACAAATGTAGGCGTTCATTCATACCAGGGCTTCGGTGCTAAGCACAGAGCCTAGCACAGGGTAACTGCTCAGAAAACACACACTGAATGAATGAAAAGGAGGGGGCAGGCTGTCAGGTATTGAAATCACTGGGTCTCCTTGCTTTTGGGTCATCCTAGCTTTCTCATCTTCCCTGCTTCTGGAAAGACACCCTTCTGGGGACAAGGTCAAGGGGACAGTGTCAAAGAGGGAAAAGGTCTAGGAGAGGCGTCTGGAGGTCAGGATGAGGAGGTTGAGAGTTTCCAGAGTAAGGTGAGATTAGACTGTGTTCTTGCTCTTGCCCCTGACTCCACTCCTTATCTCTTTTATTCTTGTAAACTGGCAGACCCAAGCACAGGACTCCTCCGTTTCGAATCAAGAAACTCAACTGAGAGCCCCAGGGAATCCACCAGGTCTCGGAAGTGCCGGCTCTCCTGTTTCCCACCGCTGCCTCAGGCTGACGGTTTCCAATCTTCATAAAGGCATCAAACAAAGCCAGATGATGGAGAGCTTTCCATGAACCACAGTCAGGGACTCTGACCCTCAACAACTCAGGAAACCAGACCCTTGGCTCTGGGTTGGTAGCTGATTTTACAAGGAATGGAAAATGTCTTTCAGTGTGTTTGTTGCAATGCAGGGATACACAGATTTCCTTCAATGACAAGTATGAAAACCTTCAAGTCCTCCAAGGCGACACGTAAGGGTCTCGAGAGTAGTGTGGAGAAGAGGAGGTTTGCTGGGCACTTTGTCTCCAGTGTGACTCTTAATCATAAAAGGATGTGTATAGAAGGATCTAGAGATTGTTGTCTGTGATGCCCCAGCTCTAGCACTTGGCCTGGAACCCACAGGCACTTAAGTTTCTAGTAAGCGGTAGCGTGGGGAAGACTATGAGGGTTCCTCTGTTCTTCTGGTTCTATTTCTAGGTGTTCATAGGAACTCAGGTCAGCCTGTCTCCTCACCTTACAGTGGGAATGCTGGGTTAGGCTCTCTCTAAGGCCCTCTTTCCAGCTCCCAGACCTACGCTTCCAGCATGACAAGTTCAGGGGTGATCTGTCGGCCTCACCACTATAAACACATTCGGGGGAAATGCTCACAGCGTCTCTCGCAACAAGCCTGGGTGGTTTCAAGACCACAACTCACTGTTCATTCCCACCGAGGTAAGCTTCCCACTCACAGTGTTTTCTTTTTTGGGGTCCAATTCGGAAATGCTTTCAGTCAACTGTCAGTGCGGACGGAAAGAAATCTGGAAGGTTTTCTGCTTTATAGCCTTGTTGATATTACGCACAAACAAAGCCCCAACTGCCTTCAGAGGATCGTGGAAGGATAGGAAATTCTCATCCCTTCGGGTCTAAAAATAAGTATTTGTTGATGATCTGGACAATCTGATTGCTGGAAACAGCAGCAGCCTGGAATCTTTATCACATGAAAGAGAAGGGTGCGTTTCCCCGGCCGGGCCCAGGGACACCAGAGTTAAAATAAATCTGACCTTTTGAAAGGAACACTCAGAAACTTGTATCCGTGCTTTCCACTCCAAGTCCCTCCCGTTCATGGGCCTAAGTACTGAATTTTACATGAGATATTCTAAGTACGTACTTCAGGCTGAACATCGTTTGTTTCCTGTTAGGGCTTAAAGTGGATGATATATTCAGCCTGACCTTTAAAGAACTTAGGACTCGAGGAGGATTTCTAAGGATTCACTTAATGGAAGATGCGGAAGATTAAAGATAGTTCTGTCAATAAAGAGGATTTTTCCCCCTACTTCGTTGACCGACAGAGCTCTTGGTCTCAAATGGTTCTGTGTGCCTTCCCCCCTTTTTAAAGAGGTAGCTGGCCTGTGGGCTTTGGTGGAGAAGGACCTGGGCTCACATTCTGGCCTTGCCCCCTCAGTCTTCGTGGGATGGCTGCACACGGCCCCTAAGCCAGTCTGATCCTTCAGCATGTGACAGCATGTGACAGGGACCACCTGCCAGAGACCGGCCAGGGGTAGGGGCGGTGGGTGGGTCTCTGAGACCAGAGACAAGTGAGCTGAAGTCCCTTTCCCTAAGCGGTGTTCCAAGTGACAGTGAAAGCCCACCTTGGGCTAAATTCTGCTACGCGTACAAATGTCTATTAGCACGCTGGTACGGTTGTATAACCTGTTCAGCCAACCTATTTTCTAGGGCTCTGGAAAGGATCTCGCACGGAAGATTTGCTCAGGGGCTTGGGGCCTGCCTTCTGGTGGTTCTGCAGGGGACCAGAGGGACTCTGAACTAGTGAGGAGGTCTTTGGCATTAAATTGCTGGATTTGCCCACTTTTTAAGCCTCATTTATGCAATGGTCCTGAAGGCTGGGTCATCTTTCTAACCAGTGACCTATTTTAGAATATGTCACCTACTCACCTCACCAATAGGGATATTCCTAACATCCCCAATGCTAATTAATAATCTTTGTAGTGTACAGCGACATACTAGAATTTAAATGTTAAGGCACTGCCTCTGAAGATATTCGTTCTTGATTAGGGCACTCTGTCTGTCAATCACTTCTGATTTGAACTCCAGCACTCACTAGGAGCGCCCATGGTATAGACAAGAGACATCTTTTTTAAATTTTTTTTTTAAAGATTTTATTTATTTGACACAGGGAGAGGTTCAGCGAGAGAAGGAACACAAGCAGAGGGAGTGGGAGAGGGAGAAGCAGGCCTCCCACAGAGCAGGGAGCAAGATGTGGGGCTCCATCCCAGGACCCTGAGATCATGACCCAAGCCGAAGGCAGACGCCTAATGACTGAACCACCCAGGCCCCACAGATGAGAGGTATGCTGTCCAAGGATCACACTGTTTCTACTGATGTGTTTATGAATTACCCTATAAGCCCTATAGCAGTGATCACGGGCAAGTTACTACCCTCCCCAGGGCTCAGCTTCCTCATCTGTAAAATGGGAATGATAATACCCTCTAAGGGTTTGTTGTGAGGATGAGAGGAGATTAAAGTGTATAGAATAAGCAAAATTTGTGTGTGTGTGTGCGCACGTGCGTTTGCTGGAATAGGGAGCTTCTAAACACTTGTCCATTTACACTCGCCTCTTGAGGAACCCAAAAGTGGAAAGGGAGCACTTTGACGGGTAGAGAAAGCAAGCAGAGGTACCAAATATGGGGAGCTGTGAGCAACTGGGGATGCTCCTCAAGTTGCAAAGAAAAGAAAAGCAAGTCAAAGTCATGCTCCCACCCTTCTTCCAGAAATGTGCCCTTGTAGAAAATAACATAAAAAGAGAAATTCAAAGAAGAGAGAGACCAAAAAGTTTTCCCTGAAGATGTTTCCCTAAAAGTTTTTCATCAAAGATGCTCCAGGTGCCCATGACTTGAGAGCCACCTAAGATGCCATTACCTGGGAAAGATCTTATTTGATGAGGTGCACACAGGTTCAGGAGAGAAAGCACCGCCCCCTCTGGGAAGGAGCCACGCCCACTGTACATCGCCTGCCCTCCACCCCCAAGGGACAGTGGTGCAGTCCAGCCTTCGCCCTCCTATGGACAGAGTGGCCAGTGAGGAAGATTGAAATGGTAAAGTGGATGAGGGAACAGACCAGCTGAGACAACTAGAACCTGGACGAGGGGAAAACAGAAGCCAGGAGGACACAGCGTGTTCCCGTGTGACGGGTGAGTGTAGAACTCACTCAGGTGTCTGAGCTGCGCCTTCAGAAGGGCCAGCCGTCCTTGCTCCCAGCAGGTAGCTTGAGGCTCAAGTGGAGAAGGGTCCTTCTGAAATGAACAAAAGGTTCGCCATCTGATTGAAGCAGGTTAACATGACGCCGGGACCTGGAACTTGGGTCAACTTACCTCAACATCAGTGGCACTCTGTTAACCCGCCCCTAAACCAGCCATGGGCCTATAACCCATTGTCGGTGGCTCGGGAGAAACGGTCCAGGTATTTCAGAGCCAACCAAAGAGATCTTGAGAGGGAGATCCCCACTGGATTAGTAAGGGTGGGTGGAAACATTCAGGATTATTACCTTTGAAGCTACCAAGAAACCTGGCCCTGGGGTCATTATGAAATGTCCTTACTCCTAACACTTACTAACAGAACCTTGAACTTCTGTTCTTGGATGGATCCTGAGCCTGCTCTCTTACCTTTTGGGGTTATCACTGTGACACCACCAAGGACGTCATAACACTTCATGGATCTTGGATTCACAACTCAGCTTGACCACCTGTTACGCTGTATAACCTTGGGGAAGGCCCTTAACTTTTCTGAGCTTTGGGCTTTTCCTGTAAAAATGGGGATAATAGATAATAGAATCCCAATCATGGGATTGGAGCCTTTGGTGGTGGGAACGGTTGGCTTTCCATTGTCCAAGTTTGTTCAAGTACATTTTTTTTTTTAAAGCTAAGTTTTAAAATTTTGATAAGAAAAAGTCGAGATTATGTCAGCCAGCTGCATGAGGCCTTGGGTCAGGGCAGTGTTCGGGGAGGAAGCCCTGTTTCCTCAAGTGGCCTGTGGGGACAGGAAGTGGGAATAGCAGGAGAGGAAATGGTGAGTATTTAACGGCTGGAGCCTCGGACCCCTGCCATGTCCTTCCCACCCCTCCCCCACCGCCACTCCCCACTCTGACTTAAGCAAGGTGAAGGCCTCTCTGTTGGCATGTCCTTGAGCAACAGTGTGGACAAGTCCCTCACCTCATCGTCGCTTGCCTTGCTTCAGAAAGATAATCTTGCCTGTTCCAGAGGCTTTGAAGGACAATTCCCCTCCCCCCTTTCCCTCCTAGCTGGTGGAACCATCCAGACTTCCATGAGCTGATGGGAGCTAATCCTCTCACACTGGCCCCAGGTGCGCTCCCATGGGCGCAGACCAATTTTCTGTCCCCTCTCTCCTGCCCTCTTTCTCGTTGACTTGGGGGCTTTCGAAGCTCCAGGATTTCAGCATTCTGGGTCTAGCACTGAGTCTTTGCTCTTGAGGAGCACGGAGAAAACCCCCAACCCTACTCGGACACTCAGACCCGCTTCTGGCTGTGTTCCTGCTCCTTCCTTCTTCTTCCGGGTCATCCTTCCGCTCCGGGCCTCGCTCCCACGCCCCGTCCTTCACCCGCTGGGAGAGGTTTTATCTGCCTGTCCAGGTCTCTGCTGGGGGAAATAACAGAAACCGTCACATGCCACCACAGGGACAGTCTGGGTTGAAACTGCTGGGGGCGGACAGGAAGCAAAGGAAGATGATGTCCTCATCACATGTCTCAAGGCATCACTTTCTCCTTTTCTGTTTGTTTTACCTCAAATAAAGCTTGGTTTTCTTCTGGTCTTATGGAAGCCAGAGGTTTTCTTCTGATTCTCTCTTTTATCACTCCGAACTTGACCCCAGGAAACATCCAAATTCAGATTTAGTGTATCTGAGGTGTGGGGGAAGGGGCAGTGGGGAACTTACTGTATTTTTCCTTACATGTAGTTTCTCTGACTCATTTGCTCTTCGTATTTTCCACCGAGAAGTGAGCAAAATCACAGATCTTCAAATCTGTTCCACAAAGCAAGTGGGGACAGATGCAGAATCCTGGGAGCGTCCTTCCTGGCAGGCATCAGGAGCCGGTTGGCGCTACGCAGGGGACCCCAGCACACGGGACCCTATCCGGAGCGCAGATGCCAGGGGTCCACTGACTACCCGGGCCGAAGCCCTGGCCTGGCTTTCTTACAAATGAAAAATGACAGTGTGTATGTGTGTGTGTGTGTGTGTGTGTGTGTGTGTGTGTGTGTTTCATTTTAAGAACTTAAGATCATAAGAGCATTCTGTACATAAAGAAAGATCCCAGCCCCATCCATCCTGACCATTAACATTCCAGTGTGATTTCTTCCAGTCTCTTCTGTAACGATACAGTACAGAAAGGATTTTCTGGGAAACACTAAATTACACCTAGATGTGCCTGCTTATTTATTTATTTATTTATTTTAAAAGATTTTATTTATTTATTTGACAGAGAGGGAGATCACAAGCAGGCAGAGAGGCAGGCAGAGAGAGAGAGGAGGAAGCAGGCTCCCTGCTGAGCAGAGAGCCTGACGCAGGGCTCGATCCCAGGACGCTGCGATCACGACCTGAACCAAAGGCAGACGCTTCACCGACTGAACCACTCAGACACCCAGGCAACTTGCTTTGAAACTTACCACACTGTAGGGGTGCCTGGGCAGTTCCATTGGTTACACACCCGACTCTTAGTTTCAGCTCAGGTCACCATCTTGGGATTGTGAGATGGAGCCCTGTATCAGGCTCCACACTCGGCTCAGAGTCTGCTTAGGACTCTCTCCCTCTCCCTCCCCACCGACCCTGTGCTCTTTCTCTCTCATTCCCTCTCTCTAAAATAAATAAATAGATCTTTAGAATAAAGAAAAGAAAAGAAAATAGAAAACTTTACGATCCCCGACACAAGACTTTCAACAAGACTGGTCCTCCGACCCCTTCCCCCACGAGCCTGGGACAGCTGCCACCTCAGGATATTAACCAGGACGTTTTCCTGTCTTCTTCCCAGCCCTGGTGGATTCACAAAGACCATCCCTCACCTTAAACGTGGGGCAAATTCATGAAGAGTCTATGAGCACTGAGGTGTGGGACACCGCCCACACGTGGGGGGCCCACAGAAGCTGGGGGCTCTGCGGAAACCCTTCCTTCCCTTCAGGCTGGAAACTCCTGTTTTGCAAACTTGTCACCTGACATCCCCTCAGTTGACCCAAACACATTTTATCCATTTTGCAGGTCTCTACCTCTGGCGTCTCTCCCTCCATAGGAACCCGAGTGACAACAGCTGTCCTCACCCCAGCCCACACCGTCAGCTGCTGAGCCGTCGGAGCAGCTGGGGCTGGGCCGGGGCCACACCTGTGTTTCTGGTGTCAGGAGAGAGGGCGGCAGAGGGGAGGAAGGGGGCAGGGAGGAAGGGGTGGCGGGCGAGGGCGTGAAGCCCCACTTCGCCATTCTAAACCCCAAGAGGCAATGTGGTCTTTAATAATTAAGCCATGAATAAAAACCAAAGTGAGAAATGGGGATTTCTAATTATCAGATGCTAATCCAAGACCCTTTTAGAGTCTCTTAGCATTTCATAGTCCCAGGGCCCACAGACACTAACTAGAGAGAGGTAAGCTGTGCTTTGAAATGAAATGGTGTATGTTTGGTGCTTTATTAGTTAAAGACTCTGCTGGGCTTGGTTGGATTTTGTCTGATAGTTTCAGCTCCCTACCCACCATCAGCAATGTGAGAGTCAGAGGCCTTTTCATTTTCATTACCTCTTGTCCTGGGTGGAAACCTGGGCTGCATGTCCGACCATCTTAGAACTCTTGCTCTGCCCTGGAAGTCTGAGCAAACTCTGTGTGTGTGTGTGTGTGTGTCCATGTCCACTCTTCCCTCTCTCCTTCTCAACTTCTCATAAACTCTAAGAAAGCCATCTGGCACTTTAACCCACCAAAGGCTGGTTTTGTTAATGTCCGTTATTAAAAGTTCTAGAAGCTCATCAGTCGTTAATGTCTGCATTTCTTTTGTAATGTCTAACATTGAAGGAAGCTAAGTCTTCATTTTTAAGTCTGCATTTTATATCTGGAAGGCTTTAACTCTTTTCCTGCCCTTGATACTCACCAGGAAAGCTTTGGGAGACTTTTAGCATTGGTTCAGCTGTGTGTGCTAGGTTTCCCGGTAAGTGACTTACAAGAAAACAGGATTTAACAAACATAAGGAAAATGTTTTACAAACAATTTGCCAGATGGCTCTTCTCTGCTTGTCATATTAGCTTGGTTTTGTGACTTATGAGTAAATTTCCCCGTACGTAATTCCCACCGGAGCTAGAGTTAGCGAGAGTGTGTCAGAGGAATAGCTAAATAAATCCTAGGCAAAGGGGAGTTTTCAATCATAAAACTTCTTGGTGACTTTAATCACATGGAGGAATCTCACAGGGCTTTGAAGGATGGCATTTATAAAATAACCCGCAAAGCCTCTGTAGGAGGCAGGAGTTTTGCCACCACAAAACTGAATGGAATCCAATTTGAACACAACTCGTGGTTCAGTCTCTCTGCTTGACTTGGTGCAATTGTACTTTTTCCAACATTGGGCTTAGATGTGCCAAAATAGTATGTATGACATTGGCTCTTCTCAGGCTACATGGGTCACGACCAGGAATAGGAAAACACCAAACATTTCTCAAGGCAAAATATTTTCATTTTCCATACAGAAAGGTTGAGAATGGTTTCCAACTCATTCAAGGCAGATGGGTTTTAATGGCTACTATCCTCTGATGAAGAAAAATGGAAAGAAGGTTGTCATGGGAGTAATACTTTTCTTCTTGGGTTTCTCATCTGAATGTCTTCTCAGCTGAGTGTGATTCCTCCTATTCTTAATGTCCTAACCTCCTTATATGCTTCTGTTTCCACCTTACCTCATAATGTGTGTGCCTTATTTCCCCTAATAATTTTAAACTCGTTGAGGGCAGGGCTTATAGCTAATTTATTTCTGCGAAGCCTACCTAACTCACCATAGAGGTGGGAATTCAATACTCTGAGCCAAGTTCAGAATTTACTCCTACAACTAAGTTCTCATAGAATCAAAAGCAAAGAGGAAGAAAAAATCATGAGAGGATGATTTGTAAGTAAGAATACCAATTTATGGGGCGCCTAGGCAGCTTAGTTGGTTGAGCATCTGACTCTTGGTTTCAGCTCTGGTCATGGTCTCAGATTGAGCCCTGTAAGCCCCATGAGCCTCTGTCCAGTTCCCCACTCAGTGGGGAGTTTCCTTCTCTTCTCCCTCTCCCTCTACCCCACTCGTGCTCTCTTTCTCTCTAAAATAATTAAATAAATCTTAAAAAAAAATAAGCATACCAGTTCATGATAAGGGATTATGCTAATGTTGGTTGGCAACTATTTCTGGTTCTTTCCACTTCTGGTTCCATTTTCAGATTGTACTTCCCTGCCCTGCTTTGTGGTTAGGTGACGCCAAGGGATTGAGCTGTGATTCTAGGCATTGAGCTGTGACTATAAATGATATGTGACACTTCTGGGGTAGAACTATGACCAACCATCCCAATTTGCCTGAGACTAAGAGGTTTCCCAGGATGTGGTCTCACAGCATTAAACTGAGACAGCCTCTAGGAAACCAGGCCAGTCGTCACTTTAGATGGAGCATTTAATTGCTAGTTCAAGAACCCTCCACCACCATCTTTTTCCCCTCATGGCAGTGATTGAGCATTTAGCTGGAAGGTTCTCCATCTTTCTAGACTCTTGAATCACACAATGAGCCAGATCCACCTGTAAACCCATGATGGGCAGGGACTGATAGCAATCAATAAAACTTTCTTCTTTTGTAGCACTTAGATTGGAGAGTTCCTGTCCTTGCAGCAAAACCCAACTTATACTGACTGACAGCTGAGTTCATATACACTGTGAATAAGTGCTTCTTATTTTTCTTCTAATAGGAAATTTTGCATATGAAATCAAAGAATATCACACAGTGACTTGTTGAAATCAGAAGCAGAACAAAAGGATTTGGAAAATCTTATGTTTGCATTTTTACATTTATCTGTGTTACATTACAGGTTTACATTTATCTGTGCCCGGTTTATCAGTCAATCTCTTCTACAAAGAAGCATATATACTATACAAACTTGGTCAGAGACTGTATGGGAGAAGAGCTGCCTGATTAATATACCCTGATTTTTCCCATGAAAGCTCAACAATATCACATTACTTTAATTTCACAATAAGCTGCAAGGCTAAGTTCATAAAGTACCTAGAAATCTTCCCGTATTAGAAAAGCCATTTTCTAGTGGTGTCTAGGAAGAACCTTCTAGTCTTACTAGCAAATTTTCTATCATTCTCATTTCAGGGGGTTGATTTTACTTATTAGTTTAACAAATACTCATTAATACTTATTTCCTGCCAGGTACAAACAAAACAAGATCCCCAACCTACTGGAGTTTATATTTTTATTCGTAGGGTCAGGGCTAGTTGTAATAATAGAGACATAGTGATTGTTCACTGGTTAAAGAAGAGAGATTTTTTTTTCTCTCTCACATAACAGTCCAAGGGAACATTCCAGTTAGGCAGACAGCTCTCCACCACATGAATTATCAAGGACCAAATTACCTTCCATTAGTCCTTTGTACCATCAACCAGGGTCTTCTAATTGCTACACGGTTGAAGCTTGGATGGTGGGTGGGTTTGCTGGAAGGAAAGAACAAAAGAATACAGAGGGGACATAACTGCTTTCTCAGGCTCAAACCTAGAAGTGACACGTACCATTTCCATTCATATTCTGTTGATGGGGAACTTAGTCATGGAAAGATCCTGACTGCAAAGGAGTCTGGGAAATGTGTCAGCTCTGTGCCCAGAAATAAGGATAAAATGGATGTTGGTAGGCAGCTAGCAGCCTCAATTTTAACATTCTAATGGGAGATAGAAGAATTTATTACTTCTCTGCGTCAAACCTCTTCTCGTCACCCTAAGAAATTTATTTACCTCTGAGTAGAAGAAATACTCTATAGGAATGACAGGCACGTAGTTATCGTATCAATGGCAACTATGGTGCAAATACAAATACACAGGGAGTTCAAGGGGCAAAGGGTGGAAATAGGCTGTGATGGCCCCCGGCTCCGCTCTGTGCCATATCGGTATCAGCTCTTCTCTATTGATATGGATGTCTTGCATCATCTTCTGTGGAATATCAGTCCATCACCTCTGTTTTGTCTGTTTTAAAAAAGAAAAAAATGCATCTTCCTACTGTCCCTCATGGAACAGTTAACACCCTGATAACGCTTCCCGTTGGTAGGGTGACCAGCTGACTTCTCATCCAAACACGGACAGTTCTGAGAGGGAAAAGAGGAGCCACTACTCCTTACACCACTGGGTCTACAGGCATAATCTGTGATCCCGTCAGGCAGCCTGGGCCGGAGGGGAGCCTACCAGTGGAAATGAATTCCCCTCTCCTGACAGCCACGCCCCCCAGTCACCCAAGGCCAAGTCCTCCCCTTCTCTATTCAGCTGCCTTCCCTTCTCAACAATTTTCCTGCCTCTGCCTGACTCCTAGCTTACAGATTCTTCAAATTCAGATTAAAAAAGCCACTATTTACTAGACTTCGATGTCCTCGGGCTGGGGTTTTCTGTTCTACTTTTTTCTTTGTTTCCTCAATGTGGAGACGTTGGTGGTAGAGCTTACTTTTGGTCCTGTAGCCCTTGTTTTATTCAGTATAGTCGTGCCTTGTATTAATGGCTTCAGTTACTTCGTTCTAGTTTCCCCTCTTCATAATAAACAGGATACAGCCGCTTTTTAGGAAAACCTATCACACAAATGCAAGGCATCCTATTTATTAATTTTTTTTTGTTTTTAGTTATTGTTATTTGGTAAGGGTGGGGTGGGAATGGTGGGAGTGCAATGGGGGGAGAAGGGGAAAAGCCGTGGGAGTACAGTGCGTGTTCTCATAGTCTCCTTTTAGGAACACACTGGAGGAATTTACAGAACATATCAGGCAAATTGGAATTAAGCCAATCTACATGGCTCTATCTTTATTTTGGTGGGAAAGTGATCGTTTCGAACACAAGTGCCTTATATGCTGACATTTCTCACTGCTGTGGGATATAGGAAATGTGTCTTGTTCGTTACGTAAAAAAATTCCAAATTCTATGACCTTGGGCCCTTTCGCACAATGACCGAGAAAAGAATGGTTGGGCACTCCCGAGTCCTCTGAAGTCACTTGCTGTGTCCTCGAGCAGCTGGGCTGTTCTCTTCTTGTCTGGAAAAGCTGGGAGCTAATGCCAGTGGGCTCTCCATTTTTCACATGGGACCAAGAGGATTTTGAAAACCCCTTACCAAGCTTCCCAGACTATTTGGGATTTTAGAAAAAAAAATTTTTTTTAACCACCTTTTTATGTTTGGAGTTTTCTTAAAGACAGCTCACCTGTGATCTGTGATCCTAAACGATAAAATTCATTTCTTTCTGACAACGTGTCATTTGCTCACTTATACAGAGTGGGTTGTGGGGTTGGGGGAGAGGGAACTCGATGGAGTCTGAGACATCAGTTGTTACATTTACCGCTCCTGAGAAGTCAAGGGCTCTAGAACCCGGAAAAACAGAACCTAAGAATTTGGCTAAACATGGCTCAATTTGCATAAAATAAAAGAAAAATTCACCAGCTCTCAGGGATTACTAGAAAATGACACCAAAGCTAACAGATTTTTAAAAATTCATAGATGTTTCAAAACGTTCACTCAAATATTTGAACCTAATAAAGTAAACCAGATACATGGAATTAAATGGATATTTTTTTCTCTATTCCCAGTGGATGAGAACAAGCATCAAAGACTGGCAATGGCAGAAAGGGCCAGGAAACTATGACCAATGTTGACTCACCTATGAGACAGTCACTCTCGTTTCCACGGTATGTGAACAACGATAACAGATAATGTTGACTCAGTCTGCTCCATGCCTCGTGCCCTGGGTTCCTGCTTTAATATCTTTTCATCTAAATCTCACAAAAACTCCTTGAGGAAGGTATTATTATCCTGATTTCATAGATGAGGAAATAGAGACTTAAGAGAATAAAAAAATGTAGCCCGGAGTCCCAATTAAATAATTGTTGGCACCTGTAACGGGATCCTAGGCTGATTGACTCCAAAGCCTGCTTTTATTTTTTTTTTAAGATTTTATTTATTTAACAGAGAGAGACACAGCGAGAGAAGGAACACAAGCAGGGGGAGTGGGAGAGGGAGAAGCAGGCTTCCTGCTGAGCAGGGAGCCTGATGCAGGGCTTGAACCCAGGACCCTGGGGTCATGACCTGAGCCAAAGGCAGATGCTTAATGACTGAGGTGCCCCAAGGCCGTGCTTTAAATTGCAATACTCTATCACAAAGCCGAACATGTGCGTGATGTGAATAGCTTGTGTGTCATATCGAGACCCCGTACCTCTAAACTGTTAAACAATGTACCTTTCATCCTTCTGTTTATGGCATCTCGGATTTCACTTTACTTTAGCCTTCCAAAGGGAGTTTAACCTAAGAGATAGAACACAGTAAATAAAATGAATTATACTTCTTTGGAGGAGGGTTGGGAGGATCGTATAGGTGTGGCAGAGGGTTGCAGCTGACCTAGTTCAAGGTTAGAGAATCTCTGTCATCGGTGGGCCATAGAGAAGCCCATGGTTGCTGTGGCCCACCTCCTCTTTTCTGGAAAAGCTCAACCGGAATCCATCCAGATCAGGAGAAGCGAGGATTCTTTCTGAAGGAATCCTAGACAATCTTCCACACTGCAGGAATTAGCTACTTGATGACCCCGAGAGAGAGAAAAAAATGTTGCCTTATTTGTTGAAAGACTAGAAATGGAAAATATTCAATATCAAGCTATGTATTTGGGGTTGTCAGGTTTGTTTGTTTGTTTGTTTTTAAAGGGATTTTTCCCTCTGGGCCAATTCTACGCTGAGGTTCTGTCATCTAGGACCAGAAAGTGGTCTTGTATCTTGACTCTGTTTCCTCTCAGCAGGGCAAGGACTTGGAGAAGTTCATTCTGATTGTGAGAATAAGTATAATTTTATTTTATTTATTTTTTTAAAGGTTTCATTTATTTATTTGACAGAGATCACAAGTAGGCAGAGAGGCAGGCAGAGAGAGAGGGGGAAGCAGGCCCTCCGCCAAGCAGAGAGCCCAACATGGGGCCCCATCCCAGGACCCCGAGATCACGACCTGAGCTGAAGGCAGAGGCCTAACCCACTGAGATACCCAGGTGCCCTGTATAATTTTATTTAAAAAAAATATTTTCAATATCTTCTACAACTGGTATGTGTTACTTGTACAACTATTAAAATAGAAATATTAAAGATTTACATGTTCTTGAGTCTCAAAACCACAACCTTTACCCTGCTATGTACTGGAAGTGGGCTCTGTGGTGTGTGTGTGTGTGTGTGTGTGTGTGTGTGTATCTGATTGCCAGACTCCCTACTGTGACTTTCATCTAGAAGTGTTTCATTTGCTGACAGGTTCAATTCCCTATCAGTTTCCTTTCTATATCAGTTTTCCCTGTCAGTTTCAAATCCCTGTAAGTTTCATTATACCTATTCCTTAAAAAGCATCTGTATTCTATACATTTTATTTATTATTTTATTTTTAAAGATTATATTTATTTATTTGTCAGAGAGAGATCACAAGTAGGCAGAGAGGCAGGCAGAGAGAGGAGGAAGCAGGCTCCCCACTGAGCAGAGAGCACGATGCGGGGCTCGATCCCAGGACCCTGAACTAAAGGCAGAGGCTTAAACCACTGAGCCACCCAGGTGCCCCATTCTATACGTTTTATTGATATATAGCTTGAATGGATAATCTACCCACCTCACTCAACATGAAGAAGGTGCAAGAAGTTCCCTCTTGCAAGCAAAGAAAGTCATGTTTCTGGCATGTTTCTCTGGAGACCTTTCTCGTTTGTATAAGCAAGCGCATACAGGCCACACACACGAGTTTTTTCTCCATCCATTTGGCATCATTTGTTTGGGCCGAAATTACACCCAGACAAAGACTGGAAATAAAGTGAGTTTTGGGTTGCTTGCCTTGGGACTGACCCACTGCCCTCATACTTTACATTCTTTGGGATCGGGATGAAGACTCTATTCTCAGTCTTCCCTCATCTAGCTGAGCGAGAGAGCGCCACTCCCATTTATCTCCGATCCCAAACACGTACCTATTTCTTCTTGCCTTAAAAAAATGTACTAATACAGGATAGAATGCTGCTTTCAAGTGAGACACAACCAAGCAGAAGAAATGAGGAGAAGAGAAGAGAGGAGGCTGTGACAGGCCACTCACTGTTTCCTCTGGAAAGCTGTCCCCACGCGCCCCTCACTGTGCTCTGTGCAGCAACCAGACTGTGGAAGGCAAGTGTCCGTCAAAGGGGTGACACTGTGGCCTCCGACAATGTAATGTCCCTGCCATGCCTACGTCTGTGGGGGCTCACAAAGAACTCCTCTTCATGTCCCTGATCCACAGTGTGACACATCCCAGACACCCTGTGCCTGTGCACAGTCTTCTCATTCCACGCTCCAGAATGGTGCTCGGTCACAGTGAAAGGGACTCTGAAGCGACAAATGGCTGCTGAGATTTAGGTCTGTTATTAATTTGCACAATTATTAGTGACGGCAGGCATCACAAACGTATGGGTTTTTCCCCCCCAAAATGTAATGCAGCCTCCTCTCCCACCACAGTTCAGTTTTAGTCAGAATTAAATGCTGTGCCTCCTACCAGGTTTCCAAGCACGCTGAATCACAGACTTCTTGGGGAGAGAGGGACCTGGTGACAATGTGGTCTGGTCCTCAGTGGACAGGACCACGCCTCTCGGGCCGATCTGATCTGAGATGGTCGTGCTTCAGTTCCACTCTCAGGAAAGGCACTTAGTTTCCCTGAAAGAAAAAGTCCCCTCGACAAGGTCATCTGTTTCTGATGGTGTTTGTCAGCTTCAAATACGGTGACTCATAGTCACACGGTGGGATAAACCTACTCGCTATCATTTATTAAAAATGAGTTCCCACCACCTGGGTAGGCTGACTGGCTCCCGTAAATCACGTCTCCGGAGCCAAGTGGGATGAAATCATTTTTAATGACATGGTCTCTAGATAGCCCAGGCTTGCTTTGGTTGTATTTTTGTCTCTTTTGGTTCACGACAGGTCCTTTGCTAATATTTTAGCGCTCCTGTGAGGCACAGAACCATTGGCTGGTGAGAAAAAATTTGCATTTCTTCCTTTACCTGCCAGAAATGGCGTGTGTTCCATGGGATAGAGGGCTGGGCGAATGACAAGTGGAAGAGCTTGCAGAGTGCAGGTGGAGAGCATGGCTGACATAGGCACGGGGACCACTTAGGCAACCTGCTCTTCCTCTCCTCTAGCCATTAGTCACGCCCTTGACTCATGGAGCATTCCAGACTGACCAGCTGTGGCTCTCCAGAGCAAATCCCCTTACCAGATCTGGTCTTCTGGTTGGAGTTTCTGATGAAGCATAGAGGAACACAATTATTATAATCAAGCTTCCAAGAGGAGATGATCGATTTAGAAGAAGAAATACAACCACGAGCAGACCAGAAGACAGTGCAGGTCATTTCCCCTCTTTAGACTTATGTATATGAATAACCAAAGATAATTATAGAAAGGACCTTGATACAACTAGAATCAGAGGGAAAGGAGTGAATTTAGAATGTGCATCCAATTTTACCTACCCCTTCATTGTTTGTGTGTGTGTAGCAGACTTGTTCAAGCAAATGAAAAAAAACCCCTAAGAGCAGTTTTTCAGATTATCTGCTGTTGTTTTTATTTACTACTTATTATTATTGTTGAAAAGGAATAATAAATGCGCACATGCTAAAAAATTCAAATAAAGAAAAGAGAAGGCCATGAAAAGAGAATCATTCTCCCACTTCTTTGCATTGTTCTTCGGTCCCTGCCAATATCCGTGCTTCCTTCCAGAGATACTATATACGTGCAGAGACATACATGTGCATGTCTTTCAGTCATATTTTATATGAACTTCTGGTAGTACTCTAGATACACCATACACCATTGTATGCTGTGTTTTTTTACTTCACATTATACCCTGGGTATCTTTCCAAGATGTCTGATTTCTCCATCGTATGGAGATACTATAATCAACCAGGTCCAGTGCATTTCTTCTTAGACACTGAGAAACACTGGCAAAGTGTGACCCATCTTTCTTTCCTTCTTTTTTTTTTTCCACTCTCTCCTCTCCCCCTCTTACCCCATTAGGTTTTCATGAATACCATGACCCGTCTTTCCTTCTGAGCACAATGTAGTCTTACATTTTGGCTTTCCCAAAGCTTTTTAGCCATATCTCTACAGAGAATTGTGTGCCATATCTCTACAGAGAATGTTTAGAGATACAAGTATAGAGTGTGTGTGTATACATGTCAAACTTGTTTAAGTTTTGGGAGAAGGAGGTTTACATTTCAACAATGTAAGTAACATAAAAAGTAACATAAAAAGGAATATATGACATCTCTGGGTTTGTTTGTTTTTTTTAAGATTTTATTTTTAAGTATTCTCTACCCCCAGCATGGGGCTTGAACTCACAACCTCAAGATCAAGAGTCACCTGCCTCGCCCACTGAGCCAGCCAGGTGTACCCTGACACTTGTGTTTTTAAGAAATCCCTTACTGGCCACACTTCTGCAAACTTCAACCTCCTATGCCCTACCTTCTTTCAGAACCTTCTTTGTTTTCCATGACATGTTAGTAAAAGCCTGTAATCTCTAACCCTAACACTGTCAACTTCTCTCCCCCCAAAAAAAGATTAGAGTATACATCTCTGAGTATTTAACACCCTAACAAGCACAGAAGTAGGGCCTGAAGGCACTAGCACGATACTGTCATCTATCGGTGCCTCTTAGATACATGCTTGACTTTCAGGAGCCACGTCTCTGAAAAACAAAACCCATCAGAAGAGGCTAACTGCTACCTTATTTGGGATTTGCTGCTTGTACCTGTGAGAACAAATAAACCCCCAATATGTAATGGCTCTAAAACACTCAAAATTTTTTTCTTGCTCACATAACAAGTGGGTGATTGAAGAGTTCAGCATGATAACCCTCCTCCACATTATAATCCTGGGACCCGGGTTTCACTCTACTCTCTCCGACATGTGGCTTCCAAGATTGACACTCCATCCGTCGGTAGGAGGGAAAAAAAAAAAAAGGAGAAGCTCTACATAGTAGGTTTTAATGGGTCAGACCTGGGAGTTGTATGGGTCTGTTCCTCTCCCATTCTGCTAGCCAGAACTCAGTCATGTGACCATCTAACTGCAAGGGAGCCTGGGAAATGTAGTCTCTGGCTAGGAACCCATTTTTCCTTTTAACTTTATTTATTTAGAAAGGGGGGTGGGGTGGAGAGGGGCAGATAGAGAGGGAGAGAGAGGATCTTAAGCAGGCTCCAGCACAGAGCTCGACATGGGGCTCAATCCCATGACCCTGGAGATGACAACCTGAGCCCAAATCCAGAGTCTGACACTTAACTGACTGAGCCACCCAGGTGCCTCTGGGCATCCACTTTCTAGCAACGACTCTGCACCAGGAAAGAGGGTGTGTGGAGTTTTGTCGGACACCTAGCTATCCTTCTTTACTAATCATCCTCATACTATTTTTATGGAGCATTTTTTGCACACATTATTTACAAGGCATTGCACTGTATATACAGGCACTATCTAATGTCATTCTCTAATTAACAAACAGCTATTTGTGGTAGATATTATCATATTTTATAGATGAAGAAACCGAAACTCAGGGATGAAATTACTTGCTCAAGGTCACAGAGGCAGTACATTCTGGAATTGATTCAAATGCCCGTCTACCAGATTCGAAAACCCCACGCTCTTCCTTTTTATGTTATACTGCTTAGGAAGCACTGGCATTTTGAGGCTTTAATGGCTGAAACAAAAGACAGGGACCAACCCAAATTTCCTCTTTATTTTTCTTATTGCTTTTCTAGCAGCACTGTGGAGAAGACCTCATGGCTTAGCAATCTTGATGGTTTTCAAACCATCCTCTTACCTTTCCTGCCTTCATTGTCCAGAATTTGGATTATTTTCAGTCATGTTCAAGGGTTTAATTACTATTTATGTGAGATGGCCTCCCAAATATTTCTCTCCGGCCCCAATATTTTCACCCGGGCTTACAGTCCTACTTCTGACCACATACTCACCACCTCCACAGGCCCCACAAACGCAGCTTGTCACCAAAGGGAAGGCATTGCCCTCACCCCTTCAGACCTGTCCATTCCTCAGCCTTGTTAGTCAACAGCTCACTGCTTTTGATTAGCTCCCCAGGGTGAGAGCACCAAATTAGTTTTTCCATTGCTGCTCAAGTCCTAAAGATTAAGCAAATGTTTGGCTATTTTGCATGTATTCTAGATGGTCCAAATGTCATCAATCTTGCCGGGAGGGTTGAAGGACTGTTTCGAGATGGCGGTGATGGTTATCTCAAGAAAACTCCCTCCATGTGCAGCCTCTTTTCTCAATTTCTGTTTGACGCTGAGGAAGCTGGGAAGACTTGTAAACCACGCATGTCCTAAGGCACTGGGGCCTGGCCTGATTCATGGACACTCACTCGCAGAGACACATTCATTCACACTTATGAAAATCATTGTGTGATTTTCATTGTGTGATCATTGTGCCGACTTCCTCAAGTCCCTCTGGCCAACCAATCCTCTGGGGACAGCATCTTTTCTCGCCCTTCCTTGCCCACCTTTGAGCAGTCCTGATTGCAGCAAAGATCCCAACACGTCAGAGGTCCATTTCCACACAGATCTTCATGAGAGCTTGTGGGAAGGAGATACTTGAACTTAACAAGCTCGGCCCATGGAAACACAGGGTCCTCTCTGAAGCGGTTCTGCTCCAAGAAAGCCCAGGCTACTCGCTACAGATCCCAGAACTGGTCAGAGCAGGGCTGGCAGGCCAGTTGGGACCAACCATTAAGTTAAAAAGGGCGCACAAACACCAAGATGTCTTAGGATAAGGAATAATGTAAAAATGGCAACTGATAATCAGGGAATTTTAATTCTTATTTTGCTAGCTTTTCATTCTTTGCCTGAAATATATTTTTTTATGAAACATTAAAGAAAATATTTATAGCTGTTGTTTAGTTTTCTCTTCATGTATCAGGCAGGGCTGCTAATCTTTATAAAACCCTTGCAAGGTAGGTATTACTTGTATTTTATGGATGAGGGAACTGACCTCAGAAAGGCTAATGGACAAGCCAAATTACTCAGGTGAAGAGAGTTTTTAACCCACTCCCCCACCCCTTTTTTAGACTATTTATTTATTTCACAGAGAGAGACACAGCGATAGAGGAAATACAAGCAGGGGGAGTGGGAGAGTGAGAGGGAGAAGCCAGCTTCCAGCTGAGCAGGCAGCCCAGTGCGGGGCTAGATCCCAGGACCCCAGGATCATGACCTGAGCAGAATGCAGACGCTTAGCAACTGAGCCACCGAGGCGCCCTACCCCCACCCCCGGGGCTTTATATCTATAGTCACAGACCTAGGCAAAGGACCTAGGCAAGTGCTTTCTGCACTTCTGTATCCTTAGAGCGAGTACAATTCTTAGTACAAAGTAGGGGCTCAGTAAATAAAGGAATAAAGGGAACTCAGAAGTGATTAAAATGATATCTCCTCCACCTAGGGGTGGTGTTGATTGAAACAGGACAGGTTACAGCATGGTAACAAGCAACCCCAAGGTTTTAGCAGTTATTAACAACAAAGGTCTGTTTCTTCACTGCGTCCATCCCTGGTGGTTGGGGCCTCCACTCATCGTCGCTACACAAATCCCCACGTTGACGGAGGGGCTCCTATCTATCTTGAATGTTGCTGGCTGCACTGTTATTCCATCATTGACATTGGAAGTGATGCACATCTCTTTGCTTGGAGCTCATTGGCTGGAACTACCCACGTGGCCCCAATGAACTACAAGGGAGACAGGAAGTACACTTCAGTCACGTGACAGGAACTATTTGGCAAACAACAGTAATGACGTCAGTAGGGTGTAGGAGTCCAGTCGTATGAATGATATAAACGTGATTTTCGTCGCGAGGAGCAGGTGGTGTTTAGGGGGGATGATTAGGCGTGAGATGGCCTCAAGGCTTCGTGTTGGCTTCCACTTGGACTCTGTGTCAAGATGATCTAGGATTCATTTTAAGTTACGTTTTGTACCTGGTGTGAGGGAGGGGTCAGGCTTACAACTGTTTACATTTTTACCTATGAAAGTCCAATTTTATGGCACCATCTGTCCAAAAGATTTCCCCCTTCTTCGTTGGATTTCCGTAGGTCACTAATCTTCCTACTCACCTGCATATTGGTTGAGTTTCAACTCAAGATTTAGGTTTCTGCTTTTGTTTTTCTTTTCCTTCTGGTTCTTGAATGTTTCCTTCACTTTCTAATATGTCCTACATACATGATCATTATGGCTTTTGTTTGTTGTAAGTGATCAAGGAATTACTTACCTTTCAGTGGGCGTGGAAGCTTCAGAGCCACTGATCTACCATACTGCTGCCCCCTCAACTTTCTACCCTTCTCTGTCACTTTGCTTCGACTTAACTCCTTTTAAAACACTGTAAAGAACTCCTTTGCACCATTACTCATTTTCAACAATTATCAACATATTAGTATTCTTACTTCATGGCACTTTCCCTCATTGGCACGGGCTTGTTAATGGTTTTTTGGTTTTGTTGCTGTTGTTTGAGAATTGTAAGGCCAGTCCTTGACGTTTTATCAATCCATTCCTGAGAATGCCAGTATCGATCTCCCCCATACTGTAACAACGATACGGTTGCCATACCTCGATAATAAATACCCTGCTTGGGCGGGGTCTCATTTTCCACATGTTGCTTCCTGAATCTATCATCTGAGTCTCTTATCTTGCCCCCACAACTGTCTTCTCTCTATTCGTTGAGGCGTTCTTGATTTTTGAGGCCACCAATTCAGATGTGAGCGGTGAATTCAGCTACTAAAATTTTCAGTTTACAAATCATATTTTTAAGCCACAGGATCCTTGAGTTTGAGGCTCATTAGTTTTTTTTTTCCCCTTCAGATGTCCAGCCATCATCTGCAATAACTGTTTCGCTGGTCTTCGTTCTAATGATTTAATCTCATCCTTCCTGGCTGCTTGGGCTGCTCAGGCGGGCCGCTATTTTCTCTCTGGGATGCACATGTGGTGGACGGAATCCCTTTCATGGCAAAACCCCCACAGGCTGTGAAAGCCAAGGTATCTTAATTAGCGTTCGTTGAGTCAGTAATGAATCTATAGCCAAGGATCCGTGTATCCATTACCTTTGTACTCTAAGCAGAAATGAAGGAGTAGTAAAATTTTCACCTGAACGTCTGCTCTGAATATTCATTTCTAAAGGCAATCTATTCTGGGGAAAAATGGTTTCCCCTGGGAATATTTTTAGTTGTTATATGAGCTGTGCCAAGTTTCGTCTTAAAAATACCCATGGGTCAGAGGAATATTTGTCATATGAGGCACTTACACTAAGGGTGTGGGGATTCTGTAGGACTGTATTGTGTGTGCGTGTATGTGTGTGTGCACGAGCACGTACGTACATGTGCATGTATGTGTGTGTGTGTCTACGTGAGTATGCACGTGTACACGTGCGTGCATGTGTACCTGCACCTACATTGTGAGAGGGAGAGGTCATGGGTGCCCATTGCGTAACCAGAAGTTTCCAACAATTACAGGGTTTTAAAAGGGTGGTTCTTAACTTTCACTTTCCTGTTTTCTGTTGAACTTAGTCCTAATCCCCAGAAAAATAAACAAGTGTAAACTGACCTGAACATTTGCAGGCCACTGAATGGTCTCACGTTTCCAGAAGGCTCTTCAGAGGTATGAGGAAACAATGCAGTTTTGGAGACGAGAAGAGAACGGGGACATTGTCTTCAGAGCTAGGAGCGTGGTGCGTGAGAGCCGGAGTCCTGGGCGTTTGGGTGGGAAATACAAGGGCTTGAGACCATATTTGCCTGTGCGGTCTGGGCGAGTCACTTCCCGAGAAATGGACGTCATCATACCTGCCTCATGGAGTTGTTTCAAGGATTCATGGAGGCATGGAAAGTGGCTCAATACATTTTAGCAGTATTAATTGAAAATTCGGTGTGGGTCCTAAACACCATGTGTTTCTTCTGTAGTACATAGCTATGTTCTGGAATTTGCCTCCAGTGGTCCCAACACTTTGGGACTTTTGGTGGCAATGGTTTTTCAGTCATGCGCAGAGCATTCCTATACAGAATTATCTTGGTGTTAACAAATCACTGTTATTTTGTATTTAAAAATCCATTTCAAGGTTAACGGCCTTTTCCCTGAGATGGGTCTCGGTGGAAAGCCCACCTTCTGCTAAGTGAATTCGCCCTGAGGGGGCAAAGGCATCGTGGGCTTCATCACTGCTAATGGAATAATTAATAGACTGTGTTTAAGACTGAGAATCTCATGCTTAAGTTGATCCAAGTTACTGGAAATCAAATCTAGGTTTTCCAGAGAACTGTTGGGGAGTTAACCTAGTATTTTGAGCACCTGCTAGTCTTCAGCAGGTGAGGGGGAGCGTAAGCACAAGGAAAAGAGAAATGTGGCCATGGTGTAACAGGAAAGGAAGTCATTAGAAAAAAAAGCCTATTTAAAAATGAAGAATGAAGGAAGTGGACTGACCTGTTGATTTTCCTCTTTAAGAGAAAAACCAGGTGTCTTCATTTCCCAGAAATCAGAATGTTATGACTTTTCTCCACAAACATGTGTGGAGCAAGAAGGGACATGACGGTGTGCTTTCAACGTGACTCATTCTTCTCTCGAAGCTGGGTGTTCCCAGGAAGTACTTTTCCAGAGGGTCTGTTCTGAATGGACAGAGCAGAGCACAAGGATTTGGGGGGAGCGGTTAATAATGACAGAATCCGGGGAGCTTGTTCGAGAGAGAAATTGGCGATGGGTGAGCGGGAATCGTGGATAACGGTGTTGGGTGTGACAGCAGCGGCGTGTGCGTGGTTTTGTTAGCGTGACTGCGCCGATGCTTCTGGATTTCTCGCAGCATCACGGCATGCAAGCAGTGGCCACACTTTTAAAAGATGCTGGAGATTTAAAATGCCATGATGCCTCTGTTCTGCTTTTAAAAACACGAAGTAGACCAAATTTTTAACAGTCGTTTTGTGTACAAGGTGTGGTTAGCAATGGCTTCTCAGATGGTCAGGAATAGAAGAAAAATGAAAGGGCGCCTGGGGGGCTCAGCTGGTTAAGCTACTGCCTTTGGCTCAGGTCATGATCCTGGAGTCCCAGGATCGAACCCCGCCCCAGGATCCTGTCCTGCACTGGGAATCCCTTCTCAGCAGGGAGTCTGCTTCTCCCTCTGACCCTCCCCCATCTCACGCTCTCTCTGTCTCATTCTCGCTCTCAAATAAATAAATAAAATCTTTAAAAAAAAAAAAAAGAAAAATGAGAAAAAAACCACAAACAAGCACATTATGCTTTAGCAAATGGGGGAAAAAAACAATAAAGCTATTTGCAACATGAAAGAGGTCTAGGTTTTCATCTCTAGGATCCAGTGCCTTTGATGGTGCCTTTGGTAAAGTTCTGTTGCTACCCAATTATAAGCAGAAAATATCTGATTGGGTAGCAAGAGCCATTGCTTCCTGTTCTCCTGCCAGTCTGGGAGGAGAAAAGCTGTTGCGGTGTAGAATCACCCATAGGACCGTAAAGGGGATTCCTGCACGGTTGTTTGCAATCCCCGGCTGGTGTTAAATGAGGCATTTGCTTTGTCATAAATGGAAAGATTTTATCTCCATCCTTCCCTGGTTCCTCCCAATGCTGCAGGCTCTGTGTTTCTCAGAAGGCAGGGAGTACGCTTTTTTTCCAGATGTCACTACACCAGGTGTAGGACCTGCATAGCCTCATTCGTTCAACCAATATGTCGGGGCACCAAGTATTGGATGAGGCACACCAGACAGAGGTGGTGAGAGACACAGTCAGCGAGGGGCTCAGTGCTAGAGGGCCTCACCGGCCCTGGTGAAGAACTGAAACTTCATCTTTGGGTCCATCGTTCTCAGTTCTTGGTTCCTCATTCAAATCACCTGAGGGGAACTTCAAGGATAGACCAAACCCCCACTTCTATTGAATCAGAATTTCAGGTATTGGGGCAAAGGCATTGGTTTTTTATAAAAAGCCATCCTCGTGATTCCAAAGTTTAGTCAGAGTTAGAAACAGTAGGTTTCAGTGAGGGCGAGTCAGGGTGCAGGATATTATAGAAATAAAACCATTCAGGGCCCCTCTGGTTACCGCTACTCTACAGAAAGGTTTAAAGGAGCCAGAGGCTGAGTTGGAGAGACATGGGCAGAGGCACGTGAGTGAGGACGGTGTTTCTCCGACTTGCCTGTGCTCATGAATGGCCTGGAGATGTCGTTGAGAAGCTGACCCTGATTGCATAGGCCCGAGGAGGGCCTAAGAGTCTGCATTTCCAATGAGCCTCCCGTGTGATGACGAGGACGCTCTTCCTCTGGCCACACCTTGAGTATCAAGGACAAGAGCTAATGAAGGCCTGACAGAGGGCAGTGTGCCTGGGGAAGGAGACAACCAGCACAACCCCGGAATTCACGCTTGGTGGCCAAGTACAAGTTGTAAGAGGAAAAATTTTCACTTGGCAAGAGCAGGACTTACAGAAGAAATACCAAAGCTGTGTTTGGTGGCCACCAACTCTGAAAGAGACAGGACAGGCCACCCATGACCTGATGGAAGACTGGTGCTTGTTTCTGTGTGTTTTTTGTGGAAGTGTCGTCGACACACAGGGTTATGTTCACTTCAGGTGTACAGCACAGTGACCCCGCGATCCTGTACAGTAGGCCATGCTCACCACAAGGGTAGCTCCCTTCTGAGTTCCCATGCTCACCACAAGGGTGCTTGCTTGTCACCGAGACTTGTCCACTCATTTTGGCCATTCCAGAGGAAAAGTTTTCAATCCTGAATTAGCATAATCATCACAAATTACCCCTTTTTCAGCACCAGGAATGCACTAAGGTTTCCCTGTCAGGGAATGACATTTTTTTTTTCAAAGCTCGATGGGTCTCCCACAACAGTGCACTATTGGGCAGATAGAGAACACAGGGAGTGGGTGAGGGAACGCAGAGAGGGGTAGGAAATGGAGTTGGGTTTGGGTATGTTCAAATTTGTGGGGCCCCATGATGTAGAGGTTGAGTGAGCAGCAGGTACACACGTCCGGGTGCACGTAGGGCAAGTCTGGGCAAGAGCCATCTGGATACGTGCGGGAGCTGGACCCACGAGAATGAGTGAGATGACCTTGGTGGAGGGAGGTGGGAAGAGAACCCTGGGCCACCTCAGCACCACAGAGATGGGCTGAAGTTGCGCCTGCGAAGGACACCCATTATAGGTCTGGGGACACTTGCACATCAGGGAGAGCTCCAGCAGGGAGCTCTGGAACCTCGCTGCCCCTCCTACCATTAGGAGCTGAGACAGTATGATTCGTTTTATTCCCTCTAGTTGTGTTTTCTCTCAGAGATCTAAAATCCCCTTTCCCAGTTTGGCTCTGGTCTTTTCCCTGGTTCCCACTCCCCTAGTCTTGAGATGGGCCTAGAAGGGTCTGAGGTCCTAGAGGACCCTCATCCCCTGCACATCAGTGGAGACAAGTGTCTAATTCCAGGGCCAGGTTCATTAAAAGCTTAGCTTCAGCCCGGCCAGCATCCTTGCTTAATAATAAAGTCATGTAAGCCCTTAGTCCCGCTGTGAGGTGGCAAAGGAAGGAGGATAAGGACCAGGAAAGAGTAGAACTTGAAGAGAAACTGGGAATTTATGAGAGGCTGGGAAGACAGAGGAAAGGGAGAGACTCCGCTCACAGAGTGACTGAGGTCACAGTCACCAAACTCGCCCAAACTCATTCAATAAGTGAACGTTATGGGAGGAAAAAGCAAAGTAAAACAGGAGTAACAGATACTACCCCTCAACCCAACATCATCAACCACAAAATCCCAACTGTGACATGGCTTCCATATTTATTAGACTAGGTTACATTTTAGCTTCTGGAGGAGGTGACTTTGTGTTTTCCTGGTCTTTACAGCTCTTGAACTGGGCCTTGGGGTTACTAGGAAGAAGGATGACCTAAGAAAGTCTTCAGAAGCTCTGTCCCCTAGAAGAGATCCTGCAGGCTGTGTTCCTGCATCCTTAGATTCTGGAAAGGAAGAACCCACGGGAGTCGGGCGTGGTGGAAGTGCAATCAGTACCTTAAATTTTCATAGAGTCCCAGCAAGGCCATGGATTAACAAAAATCTCAAGATTTCATGCACTTGACTGGATTTTTTAAAAAATATTTTATTTCCTTATTCAACAGCGAGAGACCACAAGTAGGCAGAGAGGCAGGTAGAGAGAGAGAGAGGAGGAAGCAGGCTCCCTGCCAAGCAGAGAGCCCGATGCGGGACTCGGTTCCAGGACTCTGAGATCATGGTTCAACCCACTGAGCCACCCAGGCGCACTCTTGGCTGGATTTTTATCAACTCATTACAGAATTCTGAACAGCTCATGTTCATCAAAACATCTGAATGGCACATATTGGTATATTTGATGAGTAAAACTGGGAAATGTAGATTATGAATGAATGCACTTTTCTTGGAAAGAAACTCTTACGAACACAATTTCCATGATGCTGATGGGGTTTCGGGTGTGCTCGAAGCTTTTTGTTGGGGACAGGTTGGAATCACGGTGTTGAATGCCTGGTATTCCAGAGCCTCCTTCCACAGCTGTGAGGGGCTAATAGGATATAGCAATTTATACAGATGATACTTAATATTCAAGTCAGACAATAACATTCTGGGACCTCCAAGTGTAATCAAGGGAGCCACATATCTGTCAGATTAAAAAAAAAAAAAATCACTTACACGTCTCCAGAGCTTGCTAGGAAGTCCATTCATACCACAGATGACACCGCTGAAGAAACACTGAGGTAGGTAAGAGAGACAGGAAATCGTGAATTTAGTAGTTGTTTATTTTTAGAATCATGTATCCAAAGGGTGATGATGCTGTATCACCCTAGATGGGGGAGGGAGTGGCTGGCTAATGGAAATTAAATATTCACTCAACAGCAGATGAGGTGACATGTTTGCCTTCATCTTTTGTTGTTTTTTTTTTAAACCGCATGTCAAATTGATCAGTTTGTTCCTATATATTCCATAGCCCGGGATGGGTTGTGTGTTATACAATTTGGACTCATACAGAGAGAATATTTTGTAAATTTTGTGTCAGTACATGACTCAGTTTCAATAAAATAACCCTCCCTAGAGACAACCACAGACAGATGAACAGAGCACGCTCAGGGTATGGGCCTTCCCACTGGTACTATTTGTCTTTCATTTAATGAGAAAACATTTTTTTAAAGACTTTTTCTATTTATTTGGCAGAGAGAGAGACACAGTGAGAGCAGGAACACAAGCACGGGGAGTGGGAGAGGGAGAAGCAGCCTTCCTGCCAACGGGGCAGCCCAATGCGGGGCTCGATCCCAGGACCCTGGGATCATGACCTAAGCTGAAGGCAGAGGCTTAGCAACTGAGTCACCCAGGTGCCCCGAGAAAACATTAAAAAAAAAAAAAAATGAAATAGCAAATCTCTTTTGAATACTTGTTAGTAGACATAAATTCTTAGAAAAATGCTAATCATCCATTGGTTTAAAAAGTTAAAAAATAAACACTTAATTTTTTTTTTTTTTTTTTTGGTGTGGTAGCAGAGGGAGAGGGAAAGAGAGAATCTTAAGCAGGCACGATGCCCAGTATGGGGTTTCGTCTCACAACCCTGAGATCATGACCTGAGCCGAAATCAAGAGCTGGGTGCTAGCAAGGGAGCCACCCAGGTGCCCCTGAAACATGGAATTTCAAACAGATTAAATGTAAATAAACTTAACTTTAAAGGAAAGTAGTTTACAAGAGATACTGGGAAACATAACTGGTAAAGGAATGTTTGGAATGGAGAAGTTTTGAGTCCCTGTTTTTGGGTTTGCCCCAGGAGCATAGCTGAGTACACACTGTCCACCTGTGATATATTTTTGGCTTTTTCACAATTCGAGCTCAGGCTCAAATATGACCACTTACCTCTCGACTCACATGCAAGTTGGGCTAATAACTCTCTTTTCTGACTTACGTCCCTACTTTAAAGAAGAGTTGGTCTCTGTTCAGGGCAAGTCACGTGTGCCCCTCTTACATATGCCGAGGCTGGGACGTTGTATGACATTTTGTACCCCAGAGGATTAGAACTGGCCCAGGGTGTTAGACAACAGGAATCTGCAAAACCAGGAGAACCTTTAGAGATGAGTCCCAAAGCTGACTTCCTAACGTTGGAGGGAAAGGAAAGACCAAATGGACTAGAACTATTGAGCCCCAAGAAGACTGGACTTGAAATACAATAATACTATTCATATCTGAAAACAGAACAATTCCCATCGAGACAGGTGCATTGCATGGGAGTTAGGCATAATTTTCAAATAATGAGATTCGGAACAAAAAAAAAGTTTTGGGGGCCAGTGTGGGATACGGCATTATTATCTGTTCAGCTCTAAAGAGCAGAGAAACTGAGTGGCAAGAGGACTTCCTACCCTCCCAGAGGATAGGAATGCCGGATAGGAGGATGCTGGAGCATTACTATCCACACCGGGAATCACATCCCACAGTTAGTAAGTGCCCACACATGCCGGGGTGACTTCTAGGCAGAAAGGTATCTCATGGCTAATTGAGAACACTTACTCCTGGTCAAAAGATCCTAAAAGGGGAAGAAGGAAGGTATATTTTCATCATCATATCCCCTTAAGGAGGGTGTAGCCCCTGGGACTCCTCAGAAATAATCCTTCTCAGCCGCTTTTGCTACATTTTTTAGGAAGTGATAGTCTGGAAAGAGGCTGCCTCCTGAGAGCACTCCTTATTGATCTGTTTGTGGGTGTCAGGTGATTCCCTCTGAGAACCAGAAGCTCTCTCGAGGTGTTTGTGTCCGAGAAGGAAACGACTCGAGCATGGAGGCCAGCTAGCCCATTGCCAGAAGGTTCCGCAGCAGGTGAAATATCTGAGTATCTGCTCGGCTTCCAACCATGGTGGATTCTTGCAAGATTCTCTCTGAGTGAAGAATTGCTCCGTTGAGAGGATTTAAACCTTGATTGAATTATAATGGGAAAAAAATAAGCACAATGCCAAGAACAGTATTTTTGTGTTTTTGTTTTGCTGACAATAAACACGAGTCTGGTAATCAGCCATGACAGAAAGACGCCTCGAGCAGCCTCCAGAGGGGGATTTTTCCATCAGATTCTAAATTACATTCTTTATCAGAGCAGAGGAAAATGCTTTAAATAGCCCTTGGCACCCAATCAAGTGGGTAAGCCTATGCCGTTGTCTTGATTTTCACCTACGGAGAGGCTTTTTATCATGGAGTCAGCAGTGCAGCAAGGGCCTGTGTTCTTTGTCCTGATGTGTCTGAATGGTATTCATTGTACATGGGGTGATTATGAACATGGAGCGAAAAATCCTTCTTCAAGCTCTTTTTTATATCATTAGATTCTAAGTGCTTTTTGAGTTTCTCTATGAGAGCAATTGTCTTCTTAGAAAACCAACTGGCGTATGGGTGGTGAGACCGAGGTTAATGTCTTATAGCAGGGTTATCGTCAGACCTCTAGCTGGCTCATATTTACTCGGGGATCCAGAGCTGGCTGGACTGGGTTAAGTGAATGAAGCAAATGGTCAAAATTCCAAAAAGGGAAATGGAAAACTGTTCTTATGGGCCAGGTCTGCTGGGCCCCGGGTCAGGGGATGGAGTGGGCACCTCTGTAAGGTGGTCTAAAGTAGTGGTTAAAATCACAGCCTCTGGATCAAACCAGTCAAAACCAGATAGGTTGATACGAAGACTCGAAGACTCGTATAGACTTTGGTATTGCTCAAACATGGGTCTGATTCCCAAGCTCCCCTTGCTGCTCTGTGGCCTTGGGCAAATTGCTTCATGGCTCTGACCCCCGTTTCTTCATGTGGACAACTGAGGGAACTGCGCTTAATTTAGGGGGTGTTGTATACATCAAGGGCAATAATGTTGAAGATGCGTTTAGGAGTGCCTCGCACATCCTTGCTAGTTAGATATTCTAATTCACATCGTCAGAGGAGACAATGACCAGTGAGAGTTGTCCTATATTCATGTTCATTCTCCTTTCAGGGTGCCCTTGCTGCAGAGGGTGGAAAACCCCAAACTACCATATTTCCCAGATTCTCTCACCTAGAAAATGGTTTCCTTTCCTTAGGTTTGCGTGTGTGTGATATTTGCAAGGAGGAAGCGAGAGCGTGACCGTTTTCATGCTGCTTTTGTGTAGGCAAGCCAGGTCAAGGGATTCTGGAATTTTCTGGAGCACCTGTCCAACTTGGTGGGGAATGAGAAGCAGCGACTTCCTGATCCCTGTTTCTTCAGCCCTAGATCGTGGCTATGGTGCTACATTCTTGAAATCAGTAGATTCTAGGACAGCTTCCTGATTCCCTAATTTTCTGATTTTTAACGGAGGGAGCAGAGGGAGCCACTCTCTGGTGGTCAGCTCTTTGGCATTCTAGAAGGTTCTCCTGGAGATTCCACCTGAAAACATCACTTCTCTGGCTTTCCCACCGCTTCCTTAATCAAATCCCTTTGTGAATTCTGTTCCACGCACCATATCCTAATTTATCCAGTAAATAAGTCCCACAAGAGAAGGAGGACAGAAGGTAAAATGAGAGACAGTGTTGGGAAAGAGAAGGTGCCAGAAGTTAAGAAAGAAGAAATCCTTTCAACTAACTGATCGTTAATAGCCACAACAGATGACAGTCCACACAGAACACGAAAACCTCAAGAAGGGAAGAGTGCAAGTACCCTGAGGTTGGGGGTTAAGGACTGGGATTAGGTAGACATCAAGGATCACATTGATCTGCTTGTTCATCAGATTGTGTAACCACTGCGTGGGGTATTTGCAAGGAGAAGCAAGTTTTTCTTCGAGTAGAGCCTTTGAGGGATATATGGAATCTTTCCACAGGCCACATACTCTACCAAGGTAGTCTAAGAAACAGCTCCCCTCACAGAACTATTCCATAAGTGGTTTGAATAATGACTGTTTGATGGAAAAACGTTACTTCGGTTGCTGTCTTGATTAGATTGGAAACAGATTGACTCTGTAAGTGTCCCAGGGCTGGGAAGTCATCCCTTGTTGGTGCTTTCCTACCTGAGGCTTGATGATTAAGCTGTTGTTACCCCAGAGGCTGTGTTCTTATTTCAGAAGCCAATCTGTCACTAGCATAAAGGGGTTTAAGCATTACTGAGACATTCTAGGCTATTACGCATAACACGCTGCTCTGATGATGTTTGCATTCAACCGTGGCTCAGAATAATCATGGATCTAAGAGCCCTTAAGAAAAGTCTCTCATTAGCACGTTTATCCACAGGTGTCTAGAGATAACAACTCTTAGTGAAATGTCAGCATGCTAACTGGTCTTCAGCTAACACTAGCTGATCAGCAAGGGTGCTGTGAAAAAGGCACTTGAGTGTAAAAAAGCAACCATTTCCCTAGCAATCTGTCGTGGGTAGCAAATTGGGACCATTCTGCTTCCTCTTCATACTAGATGCAGACGACAGAGTTTCAGAAAAGGTTTGATGTGCGCGACCTTATCAACGACCACAAAGATGTAATGAGGCCACAGCTGGCCCATCACGGCTGGAATCTTTTAGGAAAGGGTTCTCACTCCCATCCTGTTGGACTGTCATCACCAACGGATACAGACAGATGACTGGGCATCAGTACATGAGATGATCAAGTTAGATAGATTTCCTGATGGGGGAGATGAAAAATAGCACAAAGTCCTTGCAGCTTGTCCCATCAAGGGGTAAAACCTGTTTCTCCACCCCTCCCCGCTAGGCGGTCTTGTGACTTTCTTTGAACAATAGAATAGAATGTTGGGGAGGGGGTGTTGTACCATTTCCAAGCCTAAGCCACAGGAGGTCTTGTACCTTCTGTTCTTGCCCTCCTGAAATGCTACCACTGCTGCAGGAAGAAGCCCAGGCTAGCCCATTAGAGCATGGAACTATATAGAACAGAGATGAGCCATCCTTGCTGGGACTCCCTAGACCCAGCCCCCTAGGTGACTCCCCCCACCCCCACCCAAGACTACAGCCTCTCTAAGTGACTCCAGGCAACACCCGCATAAGTGACCTCCCCAGCTGACCTCAGTCTGAATTACTAACCCACAGAGATATGAGTAAATAGGATGGCTTTTATTTTGAGTCACTAAATTTTGAATTGCTTGCTCTGCAGCATGAATAACGGACACAATTAGCTATATTGAGACTGACAAAGCCAAGGAGAGAGGGTGCTGTAGGTCCTGATGGGCGAGCCAAGAGTTAAAATGATTCTGTATCTTCAAGTTGGATTCAGTAAGAACCACAGTTAGCAATTTTTTGCATGCCTTGGGACCAATATACTTCCCCCACATAGAATCACATTCTCCAATGGCACCTTTGATAAGGCTAAATTCAACTACTTCTTATTTCAGAAATCTCCCTGCCTAGGTTTTTCTTTAACATATACATTTATAGGTTGTGGTATGACCAAAAAAATGTATTTAGTCTTTGTCCCAGTTCTTGGCAGAAAGCTCTCCAACCCTTGGAGTTTCCCGAGTAATATGAGTGTCTTTTGTCATTCATAAGAAACCTTTTCGAGCTTCTGTTAATGAAGTGACTTTTGGAAAGTCCCTCAGCAACCCAAGGATGGGGGCCGGTTGTTGGGGGAACCAACTACGTGACTAGAGGGTTGGAAATTTCAGTTCAAACCCTACCCATGTCCTCCCACCAACCAAACCTCTCCCAGGAAGGGAGAGGGGCGGGAGATTGAGTTCAGTCACCAATGGCCAACGATTAAATCATTCATAACTATGTAGTAAAGTTTCCATAATACCCCAGAAGGACTGGGTGGGGCCAGGAGAAGGTCCTGAGCACCTCCGGGCTGGTAAACTTGTGGAGATTCAAGGACACTCAGACCATGAAATCTCCATTCCGCTTCTCAGATACTTCGCCCTATGAAACTCTTATCTGGCTGTTCCTGTGTAAGACTCTTTCATACTTACCTGGCGATCAAATAAATAAAATGTTTCTCTGAGTTCTGTGAGCCACTCTAGCCATTCAACGAGCCAAACGAGGAGGTTGTTGGAACTTTCAATGTGTATGGAGCCAGCCAGTAACACAGGTGACAACCAGGAGGGGCAGGCTCCGGTAGAGTGTTGGAATTGAGTTCATCACTTGATGATGTTGGAAAAACACACAACAGACAGGTCTTTTGACTCTTCATTCCTTTTGTGGTCAACCGTTTCCAAACATCCATCCATATCGCTGGTAATTCAGGGCTCTCACGTTCTATTCTTCCGAACTGGAAGATAGATTTATAACCATCATCACGTCCTTCCGCTCATTATTCTCATCTATTCCATCTGTCAAAAAAAAAATTAGTTCCCCCTCCCTGCCTCACGTTGCCTGTGCATCTGATGAATATGTGTCATGCCAAAAATTAACAGTGGCACAGGACAGGCGTGAATGTATCCAGGAGTGACCCATGTGGACACATCCGTAGTGTGGAACAGACTTTTGGAATTAATGAATGGATATCACAGAACTCTGAAGTGATGCCAGTTTTGGAAATGGAGTGGTAATGAACAACGATGAGGCACCGTGTTTGTTTTATATCTCACGTGACAAGTCAGCCCAGACTTACTGTCTTAGAACAACGCATTCATGATCTCCTGTGGGTCAGAAACCCAAGGATGGCTTCGCTGGGTCTCTGCTGGGCGTCACACAAGGCTGTGAGCTGACGAAGAGGCATTCTTACCTGGAGGCTGTCCTGGAGTTCAGTCCTCCTTCAGGCTGATTCAGGTTGCTGTTGGAATGTATTTCTTGGTGACTATACAACTGAGGGCTTATTCTTTTCCTGGTTGTCGGACGGAGGATGCCCTCCGATCTTGGAGGCCACCAGTAGATCCTTAATGCTTGGGTCACCTCTACATGGCTGTCTATGGCTGCAAGCCAGTAAGAAGACCGTCTCTAGACAGCAAGAAGACTGTCTTTATCTTAGCAAGATAGAACCTCACATCCGTATGACCTAACGCAATCATGGGAGTGGCATCCTATCATTTTTTTGGGAGCCACATCTTATTGGTTAGAGGCACCAATGGATTCTGGATAGAAGCGAGTCAAGTCCCAAGCACCAGCCATATTTGAGGGTAGGGGATTATGGATGGTATGGACATGGGAGAGGCCCTAGCGTCAGTCCATCATAGGCATGGAGTTTTCCCGAAGGATCCTACCATATACAGAATTGTATTTACATATTTTTTGAAAGATGGAAAATAATGAAAGAGAGCGGTGGGAGAGCATGAAGGCAAGAATGGATTTAGTGAGGGACAGGTCTGGATGACCTAGAGGGCCAGACTGAACCCTGGTGGGAAGTAACCTTGGCTGATGCATTAATTCAGGTTGCATCTCCCCAGGAGCAACAGACTTACACCTGGGTGTGTCAGATTGAATGCATCCTGGCTCGCAAGAACTGAGTACTGAATTTTCAGGAAACTTGCAAGCCTATTTTAAAATACAGCCATTATTAAAATTAAATCTTATAGATGTACAATGGAATATATTACAATGGTAATAAATGCCCCCAAATCCTCACATCCCAATTATTTTAGCATGTTTTGCCATTATCTGTGCTCCCATGATTATCTGCCTCTGTCTTATCTGTTTAGTTGGAACACGGTATCTACCAGTTTGGTGTTACATGTCTCTTGTCATTTTTGCATTCGTAGCTTGGAATCAGCCACAGTGAGAGAATTTATACAACAGAAAACAGCAAATGCTAAAAATCTGGGCTTCCCCCCCACCCAGGGAGCTAAGAATTATCATTTACCAATATTTCAAGCCCCCAAGTTTATTTCTTTTGATTTCTCATGTGCCAAGAAATCTGGGCACAGGTAGTGGCTTCTGTTAGCTCAACAGCCCAAGGGTGTCGGGGTCAAGGTTTCGGTGAATTCTTGGCTTTTCCTTCAGGATTCCAAGAAGCCTCTGCAGTTTTTAACATCGTGTCCACGTTCCAAGCAGGAAGAAGAAAGGAACAAAGCGGAAGAAGACAGACCCCTATTTATGAAAGCAAACATTTCCAAGAAGTCTGGAGCAGACTCTTTTGAGAGTCAAGGAGGAATGGGAGGGGTGGTTTGTTTTACAGAGCATGATGCCTTTCCCTCCCCAACAACACTGGATTTCTGTTACTAAGAGCCACAGAGCAAATAGATTTTAGGTAAATGGCTGTCAGCAGGCCACAGCCGGACTGTTGAGCGCAAAGATCGTCCTTGTGACTGTACACAACTTCATCATGTAACGTGTCTATGCATTCCTTCCTTCTGCAAGTCTCTAGCCCTCTCCATCTTACCACACAACTGTGATTTCCTATTGCGAATGATTTGAAAACTAGTGAGAAGACTTCAGAATGAGCTCTTTAAAAATCTGACAAAAATTGGAAGGACAGACAAAAAAATAAAAACTGTGAAGGCAGGTGGAATGAAGTTCGGAGGAGAGGTACTAACATTTGGCTCTGTTTCTGCCCCCAATACCTGATATTTATAGCTTACTCGCTTATGGGTTACTTCCTACTTTAGAATCGAGGCCAGTGGTTTGAAGCATGGCCCCAGGGAGCTCACATTTGCTTCCTGAAATTTGTCCTAGGTAGTTCGTGGTAATTACCTAAGTCTGACTTCACCGTTGGCCTTCCCGACTTGCGCTGATGCTGTGATCAGCCCGGGCTCATTCCTTGTCATCTGTAATTACAAACCTAGGTGCCTGAGTGACTGAAAACATCGGTTACCCTCACAAAAGAGCAGCAAGGTGAAAAAGTAAATTTTATTCTCCGCGGATACTTGCAGCCTCTACTGAGAAAAAAAATCTTTTCAAATCTGTTAAAAAATATTTTTAAAGTGGTAATGTTCTGCTAGAATCCTAAAATGTTTGGCTTAAGAGCTTTATCTCCTAACCATTGAACTATACTGTCTTTCAGATTAGCACATAAAGTACCGCTTATGTATTTTTATGGCTGTGTAATAGGTCATCGAATGGAACCACATATATTTATTGTTCCTTTCTGGTGGATTTGAGGTTGTCCGCATTTTTGCTACTGCAAATAATGCTGCAGTGAATAAACTTGTGGAAGTGTACACTAACCATATTTTCTTATTTTCTGTATTGTTGATGCTTCGACATCTGGGGCTTTACTGACCATGGAGGGCCTGTTCCTCCCAGGGCTAGCCAACTTTTGGAGCAAAGGGCTCCCCTGTGAGTGGGCTTTTCATAGGCAAGCCAAACAATCCGGAGTCTACATCTCCTAGCCAAGTCCTTTATTGAGCTCTGGTCCTCCTGGGTTACTGTCCATGTACCTTCATCACACCAGGGTCAAGTGCTAGACTGCCAGGGGCAGGCTCTATGCCCAGAGCCCACGGAAATTATTCAAACTAGTTGTTCCTGATCCTATCTATCCTGCTTTGCTTGCCTCACCTAATCCTTCCCTCGAAAACCACAATAGAGGCTCCTACTTCGCTTTCCCCTCCCTCCTTCTGCCTCTGAACGGGCCCTAGCTCCTCTCCATGTGACCCTGAGTGGTGTGGTACACCTCCTGTTTCTAGGCAACTGGGCATAAAACTTTCCCCTGACATTTTCACATCTGGCTGTCTTGCCATATTGGATAAAACCCAAATGCTATTTTGCACATGGGTCGGGAGGACCAGTTCCTAGACGTGGAATCTCTGACTTAACAGGTAACGTGTGTTTTGGGGTTTGGATACATGTGGCTAAATAGCCCTGCGGGGAAAAGATATCAGTTTCCGCTCTTACCTGTAACACATGAAGGGCCTGTTCACCATAGACTTAGGAACAAGGTGTTACCAACTTACTGATTTGTCCAATATGATAGGCGTAAAAATGGTGTACTTTTATTATTTTAATTTGCATTCCTCTTACTTTTAGTAAGATTGAGCATCTTTTCATATGTTTGAGGGTCATTTGTTTTCCTTTGTTGTGAATTTTGTTCCCTTTCTTTGCCCATTTTTTTTTTCCTTCCCTATTGGATTATTTGTCTTTTTCTTAGTGGTTTGTAGAAGGGCTTTGCACATAGTATCCTTATCAATTGGTAGCACCCCTCTATGATACAGGTGCTAAAGAGAAATGCAAAATCTTAAAAAGCAGCCTCAAAAAAAAAAAGACTGATTACCATCCGAGGAGCAATAACGGGACTTCCAGTCTGGCTTCTCCACCGCAGTAACAGAAGCCAGAGGATAACAGAATGATGAAGTCAAACTACTGAAGGGAAAAAAAAAAAAAAAAAAAAAAAAAAAAAACTGAACTCAGAATCCTCGATCTGATGCAAATATCATTAAGAAACAAAGAGGAAAACAAGTCATTATTTTTAAGAGAAACAGAAACAGTTCATCCTGAGCAGATCTGCACTGAAGAGAAAAGGAAAGGGATTTAAAAAAAAAAGATTTTATTTATTTGACAGAGAGAGACACAGTGAGAAAGGGAACACAAGAAGGGGGTTGGGAGAGGGAGAAGCAGGCTTCCCATTGAGCAGGGAGCCCGATGTGGGGCTCGATCCCAGGACCCTGAGATCATGACCTGAGCCGAAGACAGACACTGAACAATCGAGCCACCCAGGCACCCCAGAAAGGGAATTTTTTTTAGGCAGAAGGAAAACAATCCTCACTTAAAGCTTAGAGATTCAGAAAGAAGAACAAATTGAAGGGTAAACAAGGTAAATCCAAATAAAATGGAATATACAAAACAATAATTAGAATGTTTTGTAGATTTTTAATTATAGAATTAAAAGGCATGAAACCATGGCATAAAAGCAGGTAGAAAGAAATAGAGTTAAAATGTCCTAAGATCTTTGCATTGGCTAATAAGGGGCAAAGCAGTGATTTATGTTTGTCTTAAATAAGTGAGGGATGATTGTCGTAATCTCTAGAGCAATTGATGAGAGAATGGTTTTTTGAGACATATAATAACAAGCAAATAGAGCAGAAAACTGGAGAAATGAAAGGCACTGAATACAAAAGGATACATGAAAGAAAAGGAAAGGAACATAGAACAGGCAGGACAGAGAGGAATTAATGGTAAGGTAGTATATTAAAATCGAACATGTCAGTAATGACAGTAAGTGAAAAGAAATCACTCCAATTAAAATACAAAAGTTATCAGAATGGATGAGGAAATAAATCATATGCCGCTTATAAGATACTAGGCATAAAGATACTGAAATATGAGAAGGAAAAAAATGGAAAAAATATACTTCATACAGTCCTATTAGACAAAGAGTCCTATCAGGCAAAACAGGCTCTAAGGAAAGAAGCATTATTAAATTAGAAGGCATATTTGAGAAAGAGAAATGTGCCATCAGTCAGGGAGGTATAATTCTAAATGTGCAAACAATAGTAACACACTGCATGCACACACACACATGCATATACATATATATGTAACTGACAGAACCAATAGGAGAAATAGACAAAAAATCATTGTGGAAATTTTAACACTCTTTTCTCAGGAACTGGTGGAAGTAGTCAGGGGAAAAAAAATCAGTAATAGTAGGGGAGATTTGAACAACATGATGAACAGAATTGACCTAATCAGTGCTTCCTTCCCTGGACAACCGCAGAATGTACATTCTTTTCAGAAACATCTAGAACGTTTACCCAAACTGATTATATACAGGATCATAAAGAAAGTCATAACAGACTTAAGAATGAAATGGCACAGAATTTCAGAACAATGTAGAGAAGAACATTCTTAAGTCACAGGGAGATTTAACAACAACAATGAAAAGAAGATCCCTGAGCATTTGGACATTAAGTGACATGTATCTAAATAACCCACGGATTTAAGCAGAAAGCATATTCATAATGAAAATGATAAATATTTTGAAAAGAGTTATAATTTAAAATGTATTGACACTTGTGAATGCACAAAGCTGTGTTTAAAGGAAAATATACTGTTTTAAATGTTTATATTAGCTAAAAAAATCCATGATCTAAGCTGATATACAGAAGTGAGAGAAATCACAGAAAATTAAAGCAGAAGGAAGGAAGCAGGGAAAAGGGAGTAACAAATACAAGAATGGAAATTATTGCAATAGAAAACAATTTTTACAGAATCAAAAAGCCAAAAAACAGGGTCTTTAGAAAAAACTGATCATATTGATAACTCCTAGGGTGAGACTGAAGAAAAAAGAGAGAAGGTAGAGATAAACAATGATAGGAATTTTTAAAAGGAAACTAACATTCTACAGAGAAAAATCAAAAGATGAAAAAGAACATTTTGGACAACCTTATGCCAAAATTTTAGGAAATTTGCATGAAATGAATATTCTCAGAGAAACATTACTTAGCAAAAAAGACACACACACAAATAGAAAATCTCAATTGTCTTACAACCACTAAAGATTGAATTTCTAATTCAAACCTTCCTTCAAAGAAAGTATCAGGCCTGGATGGTTTCACCAGTGAATTCTTTCTTTCAAGCCTCTTAGGAATAAGGAATACCAATCTAGCACAGGCTTTTCCACAGAACAGAAAAAGACAAAACACCTCCCACCTTACCACCAAACCCTGACAAGGACATTACAAAAAAAGAAAATATTGGCCAATGTCTCTTAGGAACAGAGATGGAAAAATCCTAAGCAACATTGGAATTTGAAAATGAAATTCAGAGTGACATAATATAGCTATCATGACCAAGTTGGATTTAATTGAGCATTTTAAGGAAAATCAATGTAATTAACCACATTAGTAAAATAAGAGAAATACTAATAAAATTAGAAAAAAATATTAGAAAATTAGTAAAATAAGAGAAACATCATATGGTCACCTTCACAACGCAGAAATAGCATTTGATTAAATTTAACACCTACTTAAAATAAGAACTCTTAGTAAAGTAAGAATAGTGGGTGTATAATGTATATTGTATACATAGTGTATAATGATCCCTTACTGTAAACAAATTATTCTGAAACTTTGTGGCTCAAGACAAAAGTCAACACTTACTGTCCTTACATTTTCTACAGATCAGGAATTTGGGAACAGCTAGGTTAGAATACTCCCTCTGCTTCTTGAGGCCTTAAAATGCTGGCTGGGCCTGTAGTCATTGAAGACTAGCAGTATAGGGCTCCCCAAAATAAGACTGCACGAGGCCACGACAGGCACCCCAAAATAAGCTGCTTTGTTAGAGTGATTACTCTGAGCTCTAGGCAATTGAAAAACAGCAAAAGAACAGAGAGGCTTTCTCTGAACTTGACTTTCATCAGTGGCCTCAAGACAGACCCTCCAAGAACTCGCCCGTTGTAAATCCCTTCCTTGGGCATGTCACCAACCAGGTAGGACTGGCTCCTGCCATGGGAAAGGAGACTAGAAGTCCAAACCACACCCAGACACACTTTCCCACAAATTATCATGCCTCCCATTTATTACCCAAAGGGCCCATTCATCTTTCCTAAAAATCATTTCTTCTCCCCTAAGAGGCCTACATCCCTTCTTCTCTTCCTCTATGAAGATGATACTGAAGCCTGATTTCTAAGCCACCTTGAGGAGTGACTTATTTTTTCCTGGGCATCTTCCACATATGCATAAGGTATCCATGCTCATAATTTTCTCTTTGTTTTTCTCTTGTTAATCTGTCTTTTATTAAGGCTCTTAGCTGGGAACTCAGACAAGTTGAAGGAAAATAATTTTTCTTCCCTGTCAGTGTCAAGACTTGATTGGGAAGCTCTGCTCCCACGGTGTATCACTCACATGGTTGACAAGTTGGGGTTGGTTATTGGTGGAGGCATTCTTTTGATCATTATCATCACAAGTAAATCTCTTCACATAGGGCTGCTGCAGGCTTCTCAGGACATAGTGACTGGTTTACTCCAGAATGAGTAATCCAAGAGAGATCAAGAAATCCAAGAAGTTAGGTGGAAACTGAAATGCTTTTTGTGATTAATTCTGGAAGTCATGCCTTAGTTCTGCCATATTCCATTGAACACATGGGACAGCCATGATTCAACGTGGGAGAATTCTATACAAGGACTTGAATTCTGGGGTGGGGGGGAGAGGGCAGAAGAATTGGGATCATCTTAGAAGCTGGTTTCCATATAAGGAACTTCCTTAATCTTTCAGTGTGTGTCTACAAAAATCCCACAGCAAATATTGCACTTGACAGTGAAATTCTGGAACTTTCTCATGAAATTAGGACTGAGACAGGAATGCTCAGCTGTAACCACTTCTATTCAACATTGTCCTGATGTCCTATCCAAAAAAAGAAGAAGAAAAAGATGCAAATGATTAGTTAGATTAGGATTGGTTGGCCAGGAAGAAAAAAAAAAAGTCATTAATCCTAGGCAATATAATATTAAATCGAAATTTCAAATAATCTACAAATGCACTTTTAGTGTTAGTGAGTGAATTAAGTAAGATCACTAGATACAAGATCCATATATAAAAGCTAGTAGTTTTACCAGCAATAAACAATTAGTAATAATATTGAATATCATCATTTAGAATAGTTAAAAAAAATTAGCTCTTAGGAATAAGCCTAAAGAAGATGTATAAGACAGCTACACAGAAAACTATACAATGTTATAGAGCGAGATTAAAGAAATATAGCAAAACTTGAAGACTCAGTCTTATAAAGATGTCACTTCTCCCTGAATTGACACCTAGTTTTAGTGCAATCCCAGTAGCCTTCTTTTGTATGTAACAGAATCCTCAAGTTGATTCTAAAATTATGGGGAGATGCCAAGGCCAATGCAAAGCCAATCATCTTGAAAAATGAGGTTGGAAACTGTGCACTACTGATTTCAAGACTTTATTTAGCTACAGCAATTAATACAGCAAATAATTGGGGTAAGATAAGTAGGTGAAACAGACCAGAAAGAGCTGCACGTATATGGACCCCAGATTATAACAAAGGAGCACTGCAGAGCGACACAGATGTTAACAGTCTTTTCAATAAACGGTGCTGGGTTAATTGGATATCCTTGTAGAAAAATATTAAACTTGACCCCTACCTCGTACACACAAAAATCTATTTCAAGTGGATTGTATCTTTGAATGTGAATGGTAATTCACTACATTCTTATACAATTCAATATATTTCAATACATTTTCTAGAACATGGCAGAATGTCTTCATGACTTTGAAGTAAGCAAAGGTTTCTTAAACAAGACACAAACCAAATATTAACCATCAGTGGTATTCATCACAGATGTCTCTAATGAGAGAAAGCCGCTGGCTAACATCACAGGAGAAGGTATTTTCCACACGTGTAACTGACAAATGACTCATATCCAGAATACACAAAGTACTGCTTCCATGTCAGTTAGAAAAGACAGAAAGCGCAGTAAACAAATGAGCAAAACACTTGAAAAGGCACTTTATAAAAGGGAATATACAAAGAATACATAATTACTAACTTTAATATTCAGAATGTAAACCATATATAACCAGAATACATATGCAAAGCGTCTAGCCTCATTAATTACCAACTGTCACCAGGAAAATGTTGGTGATGCTTTTTTAAATGTATCAGCCCGGGTGGTGGTTATGTGGTTATGCTCACTTTGTAACAACTTGTAAAGGTGTGTTCTTAGAATGTATGTACTTTTCTGTAGATTTGTTATACTTCATTGAAAACATTATTTTATATACGTGTGTGTGTATACACACTTTTTTTTTTTTTTTTTTTAATTTAAAGTGGCTTTTGATGGCCTTTGGTCCTTTCCAGGGCAAGAAGTGAAGAGGTGTCAGGCCATCCAACCACGCATGCTTGCTTACCTGTCTGACAGAGGAGTGCAGACAAGCGATGCTACGAGTCTCCTTGCTTTCTCTTGGTCTGTTTCTGGCTGCTTTTATGCAGATACGCGGCATCCAAGGGCCAGAAGCCTTCCCGGTTCTCAAGAGAGCCATCTACAACTGGGAGCCTACAGGACGTGTAGCGGACTGCTCATTTTAGCTGGAATGCTTGCTGCTTGAAGAGTGATGCAGGAAGACGGGGGTTTAGTGCAGGGAGCACCGGACCGATTTCATTTTTTCAGGCTTTGTTGATTGCATTTCCATGTCTGCACTTCACAGTGGTGGTTCTTAAAGTTCTGGGGTCTTGGAAATCTTTGAAAATCTGAGGAGCCCTCGGCACCCATTCCCCGAAAGCACAGGGACGCTTTCAAAACAAAACTTTGGCCGCAGTTTGGTGGATTGGGGTTGGGGGGTGGGTGGGGAGAGAGACCCCAGGAAGTTAAGAAGTAGGGGATTAGTCTAATTGGTTTCTCCGTTAATCAAAGAACTTCTTGAGATTAACTATTTACATTCTGTCCATCACTTTTTTTTTTTTCTTTTAAACCGTTTGGGGTTTTAAATGAGGCAGTGACAGTTCAAACTAGGCAGGACCCAGTAGGCTAGGGGATACCATCAGGGACCGCAAGCTCTCTTATCATCAAAATAGGAACACAAAGCCCTGGGTGTGTCCTGCTGATGCTTTTAGAGAATAGAGGAAATTGCTACTTCTGGCTGTAGGAAGTGCATTTTCATTAATCCAGAAACTGAAACAAAGAGAGAGCCCTAAGGCTTGCGGTAGGGGTGGGGCGTAGTGGTGGTGGTGGAGTTGGGATGGGGGAGGGTGTTGGTCTCACAGAACCTGGTTGCTTTCTCAGGAGATGCTCTTTTTCAATAGGAAGTTGGAGGAGCACCTCAGAGCTCAGGTTTCCCCCTCTAGAAGCTCGCTGCAAACTGGCCCTCTGGACATCTGTGCTGACCTTTCAGAACTCGAGCTGCCCGACCAAAGGCCAGGGCTTCCGCCTGGACCCACGAAGCCCTGTGGATTGAGTCGCAGAACGGACCCCTTCGGTCTTAAACCCTGGCTAGCAAAGGCTGGGCAAAGAGGGATTCGTTTGTGTGGCAAATTTGTACTTAAATTTAAGAACCAATCCGTTGTTGGAATTTTATCCCATATCGCTAAAGAGGAATTTGAGGATGGGGGTGGCGTAAATACTTTAAAATTAAGTAAAATAACACCACAGCAATTCCATTGATCGTCCCTGCTGGTGGAAGATAAACTGAGACATATTAAAAACTTTTGGGGTGTATTTGAGGGAACATGAAATCGATTTGGGCCGTGCCAACCGGAAGTGGTTAGGAGCACCCGGCCAGCAGCAGGAGCTGGGGACAAGTCTTTCCTAGAGAAGATGGGAAGCCCCAACCTGATTGGCTACAGCTTCATCGGTTGTCTTTGGAAAAAGCCCAGGTGGCTGTTGGTCATGGGTTGTCCCTAGATTTAGATTTCTTAACCTTGAGACGGGTACAGGCTTGGGTTTTAGTTGGTTTACATGGGCCGCTAAGGTATAAGACCCACCACCGTCTAATGGTTTCCCTGTTTAATTAATCTAATGCTCTGTTCTGGATATTTAACGAATCAAGGCTTTCGAAAATGCTTTTCTTTTCTTCTTTTCTATTCTTTTAAAAAAATATTTTATTTATTCATTTGAGAGAGAGCACAAGCAGGTGAGAGACCGGGCGGCGGGGGGGGGGGGGGGGAACAGGCTGCCTGTTGACCTAGGACCTGGGTATCATGACTTGAGGTGAAGGCAGACACTCAACCATCTGAGCCACCCAGGCGCCCCTAGAAAATGCTTTTCCTCACCTCCCCGTTGGAGAGGGAATTACAAGCCTACATCTAGTATCTTGAGATACCACCTTAATAAAATACCGGGAGAGAGGCAGTCGTGAAGCAAAGAGACAGTTCTTGACGTCTGCCCTTTAGCCCAATGGGTTAGAGCATGTTTGCTTTCAAATAGTGTCTGTAATTAGAAGCAGATTCTCCCCCACCCCCTCAGCAGAGTAAAGGGACATTTGGGCCATTTAGATACTAATCAAGGAGCTCATTCAGGATGATTCCCATTTGTTTAGCTTTTCTTTTTTTCTTTTAACTTAAAATTTTCTTCAGTGTTCCAAGATTCATTGTTTATGCGTCACACCCAGTGCTCCATGCAATACATGCCCTCCTTAATACCCACCTCGAGACTCACCCAACCCCCACCCCCCTCCCCTCCAAAACCCTCAGTTTGTTTCTCAGAGTCCACAGCCCTCATGGTTTGTCTCCCCTCTCCGATTTCCCCCAACTCGCTTCTCCTCTTCATCTCCCAATCTCCTCTGTGTTATTCCACAAGTAAGTGAAACCATATGATAATTGACTCTTTCTGCTTGACTGATTTCACTCAGACTCTCCTCCAGTCCCATCCATGTTGATACAAAAGTTGGGTATTCATCCTTTCTGATGGAACTCGACCATTCTCTTACGCCATACACAAAGATAAACTCGAAATGGATAAAAGACCTCAACGTGAGGCAGTAATCTATCAAAATCCTAGAGGAGAACATAGGCAGTAACCTCTTTGACACTGGCCACAGCAACTTCTTTCAAGACATGTCTCCAAAGGCAAAAGGAAACAAAAGGGAAAATGAACTCTTGGGACTTCATCAAGATCAAAAGCTTCTGCACAGCAAAGGAAACAGTCAACAAAACAAAGAGGCAACCCACGGAATGGGAGAAGGTATTCGCAAATGACACTACAGACAAAGGGCTGATACCCAAGATCTACAAAGAACTCCTGAAACTCAACCTACACAAAACAGATAATCATGTCAAAAAATGGGCAGAAGACATGAGCAGACTCTTTTCCAAAGAAGACATACAGGGGCGCCTGGGTGGCTCAGTGGGTTAAAGTCTCTGCCTTCGGCTCAGGTCATGATCCCAGGGTCCTGGGATTGAGCCCCACATCGGGCTCTCTGCTCAGCAGTAAGACTGCTTCCTCCTCTCTCTCTGCTTGTCTCTCTACCTACTTGTGATTTCTCTCTGTCAAATAAGTAAATAAAATCTTAAAAAAAAAAAAAAAAAAAGAAGAAGACATACAAATGGCTAACAGACACATGAAAATATGTTCATTATTACTAGCCATCAGGGAGATTCAAATCAAAACCACGTTGAGATACCACCTTACACCAGTTAGAATGGCCAAAATTAACAAGACAGTAAACAACATGTGTTGGAGAGGATGTGGAGAAAGGGGAACCTCTCACACTGTTGGTGGGAATGCAAGTTGGTACAGCCACTTTGGAAAACAGTGTGAAGATTCCTTAAGAAATTAAAAATAGAGCTACCCTATGACCCTGCAATTTCACCACTGGGTATTTACCCCAAAGATACAGATGTAGTGAAAAGAAGGGCCATCTCTACCCCAATGTTCATAGCAGCAATGGCCACAGTCGCCAAACTGTGGAAAGAGCCAAGATGCCCTTCAACAGATGAATGTTTAGCCTTTCTTCCTGATTCCATAACCTGAATACTAGTCTGTGTTTGCACATTTTAAAATCTAGAGAATCTTGAAATCTGAAGACATCCCTCTAAATTTAGTTTGGGCTCTAAAACACTTGAAGAAAATGTGGTTTTTAAAAAATATATATTTTTAGAGTTGGTCATATATTCTTAGAATTTGAGATAGGCAAGCACACAGTGCCTGTTCCTATTTGCATTTTATGACCTGAATAATACACTTTGCATGAGGTCTCAGATACATAGGAAGTGGCTGACAAGATTATGAAAATCAATCGTAATAACAACCAGACCAAGATCCTTAAACATCAAAAAAAAAAAAACAAAAAACAAAAAAAACAAAGAAATCCATTAGAATGACTTAGTTTTTTTCTTTTTTCTTTCTCTCTTTCTTTCTTCTTCTTCTTTTTTTTTTTTAATGATACTGGATGGGTAGTTTTCATTTTTAGAGAAATAAAAAAATTTTCTTTTAGTAGTAAATAAGAAGAGCTGGAGAGATGCAAATTTAGACATTCCAGGAATGCAAATGACCTCATCCTTTGTAAATAACTCCTTGACTTAAAAAAGTTATTTTCTCTTTGTCTGTAGAGGAAAGTCCAAAGAGAATCTATGACAGAGTGAAAGCTCTCTTTTTAAGCATTTTGGAGTTCAGCAGTAACCGTATTACTATCTGTGCTTTGTAAAACTGAGCCCAGGCAGGGCTGCAGCCCATGGGCTCAGAAAGGAAATGGTTGCCTTTGAAAGGTCCTTTGCTAGATGACATTTTAGGCTGGTGCAGACACATTTCTCACCTGTAGCGGCAAAGCCCTATCTCCAGGTTAATGTGCAGTGTAGCATAGAGGTTATAAGAAAAAGGGCAAGAAAATTCTTGGTCCAAAGCTATTTCCATGGTATGATACTGTAGGGGAGGAAACAAAAAATCTTTTCTTACTCCCCTCTGAGGTTCTCAGGCCATGGCCCTGTAATTAGATTAACAAATAACAGATTAATGAGAGAAAACACACTGAAGCTTATTAACCTGGGCATTGATCACATACATGGGAGCACCCAGTGATGAGTAACTCCAAGGGATGGTTAGAATCCTGCTGAGACAGCATCTGCACAAAAGAACAAAGAAGTTTTTGAGAAGTGACAAGACCAAAGAAAAGGACTTAACATTTCTTTAGGGTGGCAAGTTGTGGCATGAAAAATACATAAGGCAACTAAGGGTAGATAAAGATTAGTTTGAGCAAAATTTGTTTTGTGGTTTCCTCCAATGCTGTCTCTGGACAGATCAGGGTCTTGAGCTGTCTCTGGTGATTAACTTCTGTCCTTCTTGACACAGAGGGGAGGAGGGACACTGTAGTAAGTTTCTGTCCTGCTTCTAGGGGGCTGGGGGACAACAGCAAGCTTTTCTCATTTCCAGTTAAAAGGAAATTACATTTAAAAAAAAAGATTTTATTTATTTATTTGACACACAAGTAGGCGGCGGTGGGGGGGGACAGGCCTCCCACTGAGCAGAGAGCTGGATGCAGGGTTCCATCCCAGGACCCTGAGATCATGACCTGAGCTGAAGACAGAGGCTTTAACCCACTGAGCCACCCAGGCACCCCAGATAATTAAATTTTAATCCCGAATCATATGCTGACCTACAGTGTGATCTTGGGCAGGTCAGTGAAGCTCTCAGAGACTTAGTTTCCTCATCTGTAAAACTAGGATGTAAATAATGTTGACGTTATTAACAAATGATAACTGAGTGGGATAATATCTGGAAAATCCTTCCTAGACCATAAATGTGCAAGTGATAGTACTACTGATTTTTGTTCATTTATACTTTTGTAGGGAGGTGGCAGGAAGTTGAAGAGATGCCTATGGATAGATTTTCACGTGTTGTGTGTGTGTGCACGTGTACATGCCCCACTGGTCACGAGCTTGTAAATTACACACCAATGAAATAAAATGAGATCATTTGTCATGTATAATTTTTATTTGTAAACCATTAAAAGTCGCTTTAGTTTTAGAATCTATTCTTTCTGGCAGTAACTAGATTGTGGGGCCAGATGTCCATTCAAATTACAGTTAGGAATGTGCGTTTCTATACAAATAAGTCTATAATGACACTAAAGGTATTTTTAGCATTATGGGAACATCCTTTCTCGCTCTTCAGCCCTTTTCCCTGTTATTGCCCAGTCCCTCCAAACCCATGCCTCGGATAACTGCCCTTCTTCTGGGACCAACGCATGATACTGATTCCAAGGGAAAAATCTTGATCTAAGCCACCATAGAGTAAAAAATAATCCAAGCATGGCTTCCATTTTTAGTTACTTTTAGCTTGTACATTTGGATGAATCACTTCACCTACGTTTAACCCTATGAAAGTTTGTCAAAGAATATTTTCGTTATGTTTATAAAAGACATAACGGAGCGTTCTTAGAAAATCTATTTTGGACCATTGCCCAGCTACATTTCACATTGCTGCTTGAAAGAGGAATTCCTCTTCTCATATGGCCTGACATATTCAAGGCATCTGGAGGAGGTACTGGGTTTTGGAAGTTCTATGGTCCTTCAATATTCACATATAATAGACTGTGCTCCTTATTTATGCCCAATAAATGTAGAAAGCTAGAGGAATTCATAGGTCTTATAATCCGGCGCTGGTCTACTGATAAGTCAGCTCACCCCCACTGCCTCCTGTATCCCTGGTTAGCCCTGATTTGTGGTAGATGCCAATTTCTCTGTTACAAATACTTCCACCAAGGCCAATTTCAAGCTAACATCAGATTAACAATGGACTCTCCATAGCAGGTAGGCGTTGGCTTCAGCACAGCACTGAGATCGTAACATTTAGTAAGACATCACTTTCTACAGGGGAAGGCCAGGTGAACAGGAATGGGGACAGTGGCTGTTTTTGGTCTGAGCTCTTTGGCATATGGTTTATGTATTGGGAAGATGGAAGAGTCATTCTACACAATCATTAGTTCAGGGAAAGTCAGTGTAGGACACTCTCTCCAACTTCCCCATTGTTATTTCCTCCCCATCATGTCTTTTTAAACTTTAAGAACCTCTAAGAAAGGTTTATTAGAAATGGTAATATAGATATGGTTTAACTTAAAAAAAATAGGCTACTGAACACCTAGAAGTATATAAAAATACAACTTCTTAAAATTCATGTGATGCAGCAAAAGCAGTGATTAGAGGGAACTGAATAACATTGAATGCACATGTTGGAAAAGAAGAAAGATCAAAAAAAAAAATCAATACTATAAACTTCCAACTAAGGAAACCAAGAAAAAGAAAAAGAAATTAAAGTCAATGTAAGCAGAAGAAAATAAATCATAGGAATTACAGCAACGGTCAGTGAAATTGAAAGCAGAAACTCAATAGAGAATATAAACAAAACCATAAGATGGTTCTTGGGAAAGACTAGTAAGAGTGATAAACTTCTAGCTGGTCTAACCAAGAAAAGAAGATACAAATTGCTAATGCCAGAAATGAAAGAGGGGCTATCACTGCTGATCCCATGGACTTTAAAAGAACAAGGAAGGAATAGTATAAACAATTGCATGCCTCAAAATTTGATAACTGAAATGAAACACACTAATTTTTTGAAAGACCCAACTACCAAAATTCACACAAGGAGGAAAAAGCGGAACAAGCTTACACCAGTGAAAGAAATTGAATCAATGATAAATGACTTTCCAAAATAGAGAAGAATGGGCCTCAATGGCTTTATTGGCAAATTTATTCAAAAATTTATTTCCAAAAAAAAAAAAAAAGATACTAAGTCTCTACAGTCTCTTCCAGAAAATAGAAATAGAGGGCATACTTTCTCATTCATTGGAGAAGTAGTCCCCTAATAGCAAAACCAGACAAAGACATTACATCATGAACATTGATGAAAAACTTCAACAATCTATTAGCAAATCAAATCCAACATAAAAAGACAAATAAAAACAAATCAAAAGAATTCTTCATCATGACCGTACTTGGGGTTCAACATTAAAAAGTCGATTAATAAAATCTTTTACATCAACAAGCTAATGATGAAAAATCCTAAGATGGTATCAATAGATGCAGGAAAGCATTTAACAGAGTCTAATATCGATTCTTGATAAAATCTCTCTGCAAACTAGGAACAGGGAAACTTCCTTAACTTGAGAAAGAACATCTACAAAAAAAAAATCTACAGCGAACATGCTCAAAGGTGAGATACTAGATAGTTTCCCCCTAAGACATAGCAGAGAGCTATATGGGAACCCTCTGTACTTGCTGCTTAAATTTTCTGTAAACTTGAAACTGTTCTAAAAAAGTAAAAGCGACTTCTTTAAAAATATAGAGAGGAGACTAACACATAGAGATGTATTTTTTCTCCTAGAGCGGGGACTGGCAAACTTTTTCAGTGCAAGATCAGATGGTAAATATTTAAGGGTTTTTTTTTTGCCAGTTAGGTCTCTGCCATCTTTTCTCCTCCTCTTCCTCTTTGTTTGCACACCTTAAAAAATATAAAAACCATTCTGAGTTTGCAACCTGGATTAGGCCCAAGAACCATAGTTTACTGATCTCTGCCTTTTCCTCTTTCCTTATCTCTATGCTCATCTACATTTGAAGTGGAAACTTGAGATATTTAAATCCTCTCCATGTGATTTCCCCAAATATTTGCCACGCTTTTTTTTTTTTATAAATTAATTTATTTATTTTCAGAAAAACAGTATTCATTATTTATTCACCACACCCAGTGCTCCATGCAATCCGTGCCCTCTATAATACCCACCACCTGGTACCCCAACCTCCCACCCCCCCCACTTCAAACCCCTCAGATTGTTTTTCAGAGTCCATGGTCTCTCATGATTCACCTCCCCTTCCAATCTACCCCAACTCCCTTCTCCTCTCTAACTCCCCTTGTCCTCCATGCTATTTGTTATGCTCCACAAATAAGTGAGTCCATATGATAATTGACTCTCTCTGCTTGACTTATTTCACTCAGCATAATCTCTTCCAGTCCCGTCCATGTTGCTACAAAAGTTGGGTATTCGTCCTTTCTGATGGAGGCATAATACTCCATAGTGTATATGGACCACATCTTCCTTATCCATTCATCCGTTGAAGGGCATCTTGGTTCTTTCCACAGTTTGGTGACCATGGCCATTGCAGAGAGGGCTCTTCTGATAATAAACTTTGGCCACTACACCCATTGGCTTCAAGACATATTTGTTGTTTCAATTAGGAATCTCTCTCTCTCTCTCTCTCTCTCTATATATATATATATATATATAGTGACTTTATATTTACTATATGTTTATTTATATTTCTTACAATTAGAATTTTTTTCTTTATACAAGTTAAGGGCTGTCACTTAGTTCTTTTTTCTTTTTCTTTTTTTTAATTTATTTACTTGACAGAGAGAGAGATCAGAAGTAGGCAGAGAGGCAGGCAGAGAGAGAGGGAAAGCAGGCTCCCTGCTGAGCAGAGAGCCCAAAGGGCTGTCACTTAGTTCTTTGTCATAAAATGATGTTATATAGTGTTAAAACAGATATGTTTAAATCATTTTCTGTACTATAAAGTGAGGTTTCATCTTATAGGGATTGTTTGATTTAATTATTATAAAAATATTATCCTGAGGAAGTAAACTTATGAACTCCAATCTATGTTCCAGAAATGATACTTGGTGCTGTCTCGTGAACTGTTCACATTGAATATATGGGTATGTTGTGGGCCTGAAGTGTCATTCTGCAGGATGATTCTAGCTTTCAAGCTCTCAGGCAGTTTCTCAACCAGAAATGAACTTATCCCTGGGCATGTCTGGCAATGTCTGAAGGGATGCTGCTGAACACTCACAGTCCAAAGGAAAGCACCCCAAAATATTATTATCCTACAACAAATGACAACCATAAATCCCGAGAAACCCATCCAGACTAGCACCTCTCCAACTTCAGTGTTCCTGTGAATCCACACAGATCCCACTAAATATTCGGGATCTTATCTTATTTCCAGGGTGGCTCAGAGATTCTGTATTTCCAGCAAGTTTCCAGGTGATGTTGGTGTGTGGATCCTGGTATACAGATCACTCTTCTTTATCAAGGCTGTGTGATCCAGTATTAGAGATAGTTGCAGGGAGTTTTAAGTCTTCTGCACTGAATGTGGTCATTGCACAAAATTATGATGGAAACCTGTATTCACTCATTCCTGAGGCTGTGTAAAATCTGGGTTTATTGTTTTTATAAGTGACTAAAGTAGCACACATATGAAAAAGACTTTATAGTATGCAGAATAAAACCCTCCCAAATATGTCCAGAGCAATGTTTCATGGGGGAATGATGTGCTCAAAGCACACATCACATTGGAGCAATAGGAGGAAAATACACTTAAGGAGCAGGAAGGGAGCTGTAAATATCTCTTGTGCTATTGTTCCTCAACAGGTGTAACCTTGTGATGCTGGGGCATGGTTATTTCTTTTGGAGTCCTAAGTCTGGGTAGAAGACTCCTGTTGTATTGTTTGAGAACAGAGCTTCAGTGTCCATCATCAACCATCTAGGGAGTAATTTGGACTTCTACATAAAGACCACCATGCAGGTGAGTCTGAGAAACCAGCAGATATTGCAAGAAAGGGCCACAGAGAATAGAAGGGTGAGAACATTTACCTGAAACCACCTGAGAGCCAATTCAGCCTAGCCCAGCAACACGACATCGCTAAGGTTGTTGGCTTGCTTGATTAGCTAATGATTAGATTTAGTTAAGATCCTAAAAAGAGAAGTAAACACTGAAATCAATCATGCAGGAGAGACTTTTGAGGATTAAGTAGTACTGATAGAAGAGTGGTGATGGGTGACAGAAAGTGGTCGAAGTGAGTAGAACACCAGTCCAAGAATTTTTGCAATTAAGAGGAATAAATTTATATGATAATAGCTCCAATAGCTAAGTAGTGAAATGAAGGAAGTTTTCTTCTTAAAAGCCAGGGAAAATTTGAGCATGTCCCCATATTGACGAGAAATACCCAGACCAATGAGTCATAAGACATACATTTCCAGTGAATTGTTGACCTGTTTCTTTCTGGGCATTTCAATAAATTTTTAATTTAATTAATTAATTAATTTATTTATTTAAAATTTAAAATTTACTTTCAGCGTAACAGTATTCATTGTTTTTGCACCACAGCCAGTGCTCCATGCAATCTGTGCTCTCTCTAATATCCACCACCTGGTTCTCCCAAACCCCCCCCCCCCCCCCCCTCAAAACCCTGATTGATTTTCAGAGTCCATAGTCTCTCATGGTTCACCTCCCCTTCCAATTTCCCTCAACTCCCTTCTCCTCTCCATCTCCCCTTGTCCTTCATGCTATTTGTTATGCTCCACAAATAAGTGAAACCATATGATAATTGGCTCTCTCTGATTGACTTATTTCACTAGCATAATCTCTTCCAGTCCCGTCCATGTTGCTACAAAAGTTGGGTATTCGTCCTTTCTGATGGAGGCATAATACTCCATAGTGTATATGGACCGCATCTTCCTTATCCATTCATCTGTTGAAGGGCATCTTGGTTCTTTCTACAGTTTGGCGATCATGGCCATTGCTGCTATAAATATTGGGGTACGGATGGCCCCTCTTTTTACTACATCAGTATCTTGGAGTAAATACCCAGTAGTGCAATGGCAGGGTCATAGGGAAGCTCTAATTTTAATTTCTTGAGGAATGTCCACACTGTTCTCCAAAGTGGCTGCACCAACTTGCATTCCCACCAACAGTGTAAGAGGGTTCCCTTTCTCCACATCCCCTCCAACACATGTTGTTTCCTGACTTGCTAATTTTGGTCACTCTAACTGGTATAAGGTGGTATCTCAATGTGGTTTTAATTTGAATCTCCCTGAGGGCTAGTGATGATGAACATTTTTTCATGTGTCTGATAGCCATTTGTATGTCTTCATCGGAGAAGTGTCTCTCCATATCTTCTGCCCATTTTTTGATATGATTATCAGTTTTGTGTGTGTTGAGCTTGAGAAGTTCATATGGATCCTGGATATAAGCCTTTCGTCTGTACTGTCATTTGCAAATATCTTCTCCCATTCCGTGGGTTGCCTCTCTGTTTTGTTGACTGTTTCCTTTGCTGTGCGGTAGCTTTTGATTCTACCAAACTTTCAAAGAAAAAATAACTCCTATTCTCTTGAAGCTGTTTCAAAAAATTGAAACAGAAGGAAAACTTCCAGACTCTTTTCATGAAGCCAGCATTACCCTGATCTCCAAACCAGGCAAAGACCCCACCAAAAAGGAGAATTTCAGACCAATATCCCTGATGAATATGGATGCTAAGATTCTCAACAAGAACCTAGCAAACAGGATCCAACAGCACATTAAAAAGATTATCTACCATGACCAGGTGGGAATCATCCCTGGGTTACTAGGATAGTTCAACATTTGCAAATCAATCAATGTGATGGAACAAATCAATAAGAGAAGAGAGAAGAACTACATGGTCCTCTCCATTGATCCAGAAAAAGCATTTGACAAAATCCAGCATCCGTTCCTGATTAAAATACTGCAAAGTATAGGGATAGAGGGACCATTCCTGAACAATTCTAACCAATGCCATTCCGATCAAAATTCCACCGGTATTTTTCAAAGAGCTGGAGCAAATAATTCTAAAATTTGTATGGAATCAGAAGAAACCCTGAATCACTAAGGAAATGTTAAAAAACAAAGACAAAACCAGGGGCATCATGTTACCTGATTTCAAGCTTTATTACAAAGCTGTGATCACCAAGACAGCATGGTACTGGCATAAAAACAGGCACATAGATCAGTAGAACAGAGTCGAGAGCCCAGACATGGACCCTCAACTCTATGGTCAAATAATCTTCAACAAAACAGGAAAAAATATACAGTGGAAGAAAGACATTCTCTTCAATAATGGTGCTGGGAAAACTGGACAGCTATATGTAGAAGAATGAAACTCGACCATTCTCTTACACCGTACACAAAGATCAACTCAAAATGGAAAAAGACCTCAATGTGAGACAGGAATCCATCAGAATCCTCGAGGAGAACATAGGCAGTAGCCTCTTTGATATCAGCCACAGCAACTTCTTTTAATATATGTCTCCAAAGGCAAAGGAAACAAAAGTGAAAATGAACTGGTTGGACTTCATCAATAATTTTTTAAATTAATATATGAAAGGGGTATAGGAGAAAAGCTCTACATTGCAATTATTTCCTTCCTGGTGGGTATGAATATTTTTGGGGGTTTCTTAGGCATTTGTTTTCTGTTTTGTTTGGTGGGTTTCAAGTGTTTATATTCCTGGTTTTTTATTTCATATTTTCAAGCATGGGAATTGAATTTTTTTCCATTAACTTTGTTATTTGACCTTTAGTTCCTTAATGTAGATGTAGATGTATTCGAGGGTATTAGGAAAGTTAATATATTTTGTGTGCTCAAAGCCATCATGCCATAATTTACTCCCCCCTTGCTTAAGTGTAGAAAGTTCTGCAACATCTAAAGTAATAAATCAGTTTTTATATGAGTTTTCTCCCTGTGTTCACATTTCTATTATTCTTTATTGTACTTTTTGGCATTTTGTGATTAGACCTATTTCTGAAAGTCATGCCATAAGCACCAAAAGGTATTCTTTTTTTTTGACAAAATTCAACATTTATTTACAATAAAATTTCTTTTTAAATTTTTTAAATTTTTTATTTTTTTATAAACATATATTTTTATCCCCAGAGGTACAGGTCTATGAATCCAGGTTTACACACTTCACAGCACTCACTCAAGCACATACTCTCCCCAGTGTCCATAGCCCCACCACTCTTCTCCCAACCCCTCTCCCCCCCAGCAACCCTCAGTTTGTTTTGTGAGATTAAGAGACACTTATGGTTTTTCTCCCTCCCAATCCCATTTTGTTTCATTTATTCTTCTCCTACCCACTTAAGCCCCCATGTTGCATCACCACTTCCTCATATCAGGGAGATCATATGATAATTGTCTTTCTCTGCTTGACTTATTTCTCTAAGCATGATAAACTCTAGTTCCATCCACTTTGTTGCAAATGGCAAGATTTCATTTCTTTTGATGGCTGCATAGTATTCCATTGTGTATATATACCACATTTTCTATATATACCACATCTTCTTTATCCATTCATCTGAAGATGGACATCTAGGTTCTTTCCATAGTTTAGCTATTGTGGACATTGCTGCTATAAACATTCGGGTGCACGTGCCCTTTCGGATCACTATGTTTGTATCCTTAGGGTAAAACCCAGTAGTGCAATTGCTGGGTCATAGGGCAGTTCTATTTTCAACATTTTAAGGAATCTCCATGCTGTTTTCCAGAGTGGTTGCACCAGCTTGCATTCCCACCAACAGTGTGGGAGGGTTCCCCTTTCTCCACATCCTCGCCAGCATCTGTCATTTCCTGACTTGTTGATTTTAGCCGTTCTGACTGGTGTGAGGTGATATCTCATTGTGGTTTTGATTTGTATTTCCCTGATGCCGAGTGATATGGAGCACTTTTTCATGTGTCTGTAGGCCATCTGAATGTCTTCTTTGCAGAAATGTCTGTTCATGTCCTCTGCCTAATTCTTGATTGGATTATTTGTTCTTAGAGTGTTGAGTTTGCTAAGTTCTTTATAGATTTTGGACACTAGTCCTTTATCTGATATGATGTTTGAAAATATCTTCTCCCATTCTCTCAGTTGTCTTTTGGTTTTGTTAACTGTTTCCTTTGCTGTGCAAAAGCTTTTGATCTTGATAAAATCCCAATAGTTCATTTTTGCCCTTGCTTCTCTTGCCTTTGGCGATGTTCCTAGGAAGATGTTGCTGCGACTGAGGTTGAAGAGGTTGCTGCCTGCGTTCGCCTCAAGGATTTTGATGGATTCCTTTCTCACATTGAGTTCCTTCATCCATTTTGAGTCTATTTTTGTGTGTTTTGTAAGGAAATGGTCCAATTTCATTTTTCTGCATGTGGCTGTCCAATTTTCCCAACACCATTTACTGAAGAGGCCGTCTTTTTCCATTGGACATTCTTTCCTGTTTTGTCGAAGATTAGTTGACCATAAAGTTGAGGGTCTATTTCTGGGCTTTCTATTCTGTTCCATTGATCTATGTGTCTGTTTTTGTGCCAGTACCATGCTGTCT
>NC_081574.1:16905203-16982175 GCF_022355385.1 Mustela nigripes | reverse complement strand
ATTGGGGTACAGATGGCCCTTCTTTTCACAACATCTGTATCTTTGGGGTAAACACCCAGGAGTGCAACTGCAGGGTCATAGGGAAGTTCTATTTTTAATTTCTTGAGGAATCTCTACACTGTTCTCCAAAGAGGCTGCACCAACTTGCATTCCCACCAACAGTGTAAGAGGGTTCCCCTTTCTCCACATCCTCTCCAACACATGTTAAATAGTGTGATTTTGAAAGCTTAGTAAAAAAAAAGTGAAGGATCAAGAATGAAATCCTTGGATGGAAGTAAAAGAAAGAGTTCTCAGGTTTTCAATTCTTCTTAACAAGAGTTGCGATATTTATTGAGACAGGAAACCTGCCACAGGTATGGGGCTGTGCTGAGAATATTTTACTCAAAATGTTTTAATTAAAGTTATTTTATTTTATTTTTTAAAGATTTTTATTTATTTATTTTACAGAGAGGCAGTGAGACACGGAACACAAGCAGTGGAAGTGGGAGAGGGAAAAGCAGGCTTCTGGCTGAGCAGAGAGCCTGATGCGGGACTCGACCCCAGGACCCTGGGATCATGACCTGAGCCAAAGGCAGAGGCTTTAACCCACTGAGCCACCGAGGCGCCCCTAAAAAGTTTTATTTTTAAGTAATTTCTATGCCCAACACAGGGCTCAAACCCACAACCCTGAGATCAAGACTTGCATGTTTCACGGATCCAGCCATCCAGGTGCCCTATATTTTGTTATTTTTTATTAGTTTATGATACAAATCATTTCAAAATTTTAAATAGTCTTTAAAAATTTTTTCTTTAATAATACATATGATTCCATCATATTAATATACTATAATATATTAAATGGTTCCTCTAGCTTGGAAATTACTTATGCTGCCATGACATTTTCATACCTATATCTTTTTGCTTGGCTGAATGAGTTTCTTATGATAAATTGCTAGAAGTAGAACATCCATATTAAACAAATATGATTATACTTATGGCTCATGCTCTACATTTCCATTTCTCTTAGGGGATAATCTATGGTTTTTTTTTTTTGTTTGTTTGTTTGTTTTTTTGCTAAAAAATTGAGGATTAAATTTAGGGAAATGATTTGAATGTGAATTTAAGTATTAGCTTTGAGAATCACTTGTGAGAATTTAATGAGTACTTCTTGTGTACCAAAGATAAATTAACACTTTATGTATGCCCTTACAATATTTACTGATTAGTGAGAGAACAAAGCCAGGACAATGTTATGAAATTTAAAGTGGTACTAGAAAACTTAGTAATCAAGACAAATAATATTTTAATGTAATATCAAAAAAAATCAATTTGGCAAATGGCAGCCCATGGCCAGCTGCCTGATTTATAAATAAAGTTTTATTGGAACAAGGGCCAAGATTAGGGTGGGGCAAGTGAGGCAAGCTTGTACAAGTACAGATTGGATCTTACTCTTCTTTAAACTTCTGGTATTTTGTTTATCATGGATTTTTAATTTTTTTTGCATTAAATTTTATTTTCCTATCCATTGCTTTAAAACACTTTTTTATCCTGAACATCTAGTTTTGGGGTATTGTCCTGAATTGTGTTCCCAAGGCGATTGTCTCACTCCTGGCACCCTAGTCCTTTTCTTGTTGGAGTGATCCGTGACACAGATCATTGGAAGTATAGTGAAGGACAGCGGGTACTATGAAATGTGTGTGTGTGTGCCCGTGTGTGTGTTTTCCAGTGGTGATGTTTTGTGACTCATCAGCCACAAGGCCCACGGTGCTAAGCAGCATGGAACGTGAGACCCACTTGTGAGCACTTATGCCCACTGGAATGCTTTGGAAAGCTCCGGTTCACTCCCAGCCTTGCCGGCCACAAACGTGCTTACATCTGTGTGGGATCAATTATGTAGACTGAAAATCTAGGCCAGCCATAGCCACTTTGTAAGGCCCATGTGTCCTTTTTCATTGACTAGTTTGTATAATCTTTATTGTTCCTTAATGCATTAAACATATTATTATGTTCTTTTAAAAGGAATGTAACAGTGAGAACAATTCAATGTGGAGTGTGTTTTATTTTATTTTATTTTATTTTTTTTTTTTTAAGATTTTATTTATTTATTTGACAGACAGAGATTACAAGTAGACAGAGAAGCAGGCAGAGAGAGGGGAAGGGAAGCAGGCCCCCTGCTGAGCAGAGAGCCTGATGTGGGACTCGATCCCAGGACCTTGAGATCATGACCTGAGCCGAAGGCAGCGGCTTAACCCACTGAGCCACCCAGGCGCCCCTGGAGTGTGTTTTAAAAGCTAGGCCAGTAAAGTGCTTGTAAGCCTTATCCTGTCGAAGATTACTGCCTGCCAGAATATCATCAGAAAATCATTCCTCTTGCCTAAAAACTGGTTTAAGAAACAGTTTCCAAGTTTGCTAGAAAAATGAAAATTTTTTCTCAAACTCCAAATATAGCAGACTCTAGGTCAGGTCAGAAATATCTGTTTTTTCCTTAAACATATGTCCCTTTCTAAAGCTCACTTAATTTATGGTAAAAATCAATTTCAGGAAATACTGAAAAATAAATCTTAAGTACAGCTACGGTTCCATATTTTTGAACATTCGTCAGATTATAAGACTATAAGTTCCTAGGGTGTTATAGAAAGACCTACACTTCAGGGCTAGTCAAACATTTAAGGTCAGTGTTCTGGAACTAAAACGATACTTACTATTATCTAGAAGGCTTAAGGGGGTTCTTGCAATTCTCTAATTCAATAATTGTATGAAATTTGGGCAGTGGGTAAACTTTGTCTGAGGAACAAAACTTGACAAAGAGGCAGAACATTCTGGTAGTCATTAAAATGGACCATTGTATAAAGAAGAAACATCCTGTGTTTGAAGAGATGTAGAAGCAAGTCATTTCAAAACTGTTCTGAGGTTTTGTTGTATTTATAGAACACTTACCGGTACTCCTCCTCTTAGAAAACAACAACAACAACAACAAGTTCCCCCATCAGATTCCTGTATGCTTTCTCCTGGCTCAAAGTAGCTTGACATGAATGGATAGGGTTGAATCCGAAAAGTCGATGGAAGGGGAGTCAGCCTGCCCCTCCCCAGACAGGAAACTCAGAGCAGATAAAAGATGCTCTGGTCTCTGCAGCGGGCATCCCCTAGGCAATGAAAACAAATAGGACACAGAATTAATATTCTTCCTGCATGTTGTGGAAGGCCTTTAGGCAGAACATCAGTGAGCATTTTACTATCTAAATTCAGGCTACGTTTTGATGCATGATATTTGGGGAAAGTGGGGGAGGCTTGTCTCATCTGGGATCATCTGTAAACAAATGTCAGGTTGCTAAATTGGAGGAGAGCCAGTTGGGGGCTGCTTCCTAGTCAAGGCCAACCCGCTGGACCTCAGAGAAGCACGGAAAGGAAGAGGAATGGCGACTGGTGGGGGGGGGGTTGCGAAGGGACTGGCTACCACTGGGGGCCAGAGTTTGCTTCCTGTCTACTCGGGTGACTTTCAAATCAGTTGAGTCAATGCATCGGGAGCGCTTAGGGCGTGCCGTGTGCTTTGCAAGTACCAGGATACAGAGATAAAAGGCACACGATTGCTGATCGCTGCCTAGTCTAATGGACGCAGGTAAGAGGAAGATTTTTCAGAGATTAATCACGGCAGAACGCGGAAGCCCCATCACCAGACTCCAGCTGCGGAGTCGTTCCCCAGTTGCCAAAGGCACGATGACTCACAGGATTCAAGAGGTTCAGGTGAAGAGTGAAGTCCCCTGCCTTCTCTTATCATGTGTGCTTTGTAAATGCGGTGAGGAAGGCAGGGGGGTGTGATTTACCCCAAAGTCACAGTGAGTCACTATGGGCACCAATTCCCTGGGGCCACACGTGCCCCCACCAGTTCTTTTATCTTATGTAATGCTGAAAAGTAGCCTGGACTGAATGTTCAGCCCGTGTACATTTTATGAGAAGGATAGATTAGCAGAAAGGGATAAAACTGCACAGAGCTTCCCTGTTATTGGGACTGATAAGATCAAGCAGCCGGCTAGCGCAGTGCTTTGCAGTTAGAACTGGGAAGCTGGTTTACATGGTTGACTGGCTGAGACTGTAGGGTTAATCAAACCTGGCTGCTCTCCCCTTGCATCGTAAGGCAAAAAACAGTAAGGAAGGACAGCACTCAGAAATCTCATGAGTCCTGTCCCAGCACATGGGGAAAGAGGTTTTAGGTCTCCCTTTGGCTCATCAGAGGTTGCTTGAGAATTCTGCTCTGTCTAGGTCTGTCGTAGGAGATGGTGCCCATTAGATTTCAAGTACAGTGGGCATAAAGAATGTGTGCGTTCGTGTCTCTTTATTGATTGTGTCCGTGATGGTTGTCCCGGTAGGTGATGCTGGATGAGGTCCCTCATCTTCTGAAAGGAGTCCTTCCATAGACTTAAGTTCTTTCTAGCTCGAAAATTCTGTGAACCTATGATTTTATACCAAGTTTCATAATGCACTCAGGTTATTTTTTTTTCCCCCCTTTCAGGTGTGGGGAAAGAGGGTAGAGGGAGTAGATTTCCAGCATCTATCATCAGGAGGTTCATCAGAAGAGGGATAGGAGCGCCTGGTGGCTCAGTGGGTTAAGCCTCTTCCTCAGCTCAGGTCATGATCCCAGGGTCCTGGGATAGAGCCCCAGATCGGGCTCTCTGCTCAGCGGGGAGCCTGCTTCCCTTCCTCTCTCTCTGCCTGCCTCTCTGCCTACTTGTGGTCTCTGTCTGTCAAATAAATAAATAAAATCTTAAAGAAAAAAAAAAGAAGAAGAGGGATAAACACAGAGGCAACAAGGCAAGTCGGTCTCTAACTAAGTTGGAAATTACTTCGGAGGCTGAAGAATTCCAAAGGGCAGGGTAGCCGTGGGATCTGGAGGTGACTAGGGGATGCTTTACGGAAAACAGGGTCATGGAGGACCCTTATCAGGGCAGAACTTGACAAATGAAGATGTGTGCACTCCATAAATATATGGTACCTGAAAACATAGCACTACATGCATAGTATTTACAAATACGCATTTAGTTGTGTGGCTGTTGTCCGTGACCCGTATATTTATTTATTTATTTATATTTTATTTTTTTATAAACATATAATGTATTTTTATCCCCAGGGGTACAGGTCACCTGACCTGTATACTTAAACAAGGAGAATGCAAATGGTGTGTCAGATGTAGGCCCTTCTTTCTGGCCACTTTGGCTCATGGCATGAATGAAACAGCGTGTGACACGGTGTTTCCAAAGAACCACACAAACCAGGTCCTGAAATACAGTGAGTGCCTCAGGTGTGCTTGGTTCAGGCCTGGTTGGTTAGCTTTAGGAGTAGAAATAATACAAAACTTCTTAAATCTGCTAAGGAAGGCTCCCAAGACTTTGGTGTGAGATGTTTCCTGTTGAGAATATCTTTTGTCTCCACCACCTGCCCCGGTGTGTAACTTTTCTGTAGGACCCCTAGGCTCTCAAACTCAAGCCTGCAGGGGAGGGCTAATTTGGGAAAGACTTTCATGTATCATTTGTTTTGACCTCGTGGTTTTTGCTGAGAAGAAATCTATGGATTTTCTTCTTCTTCTTCTTTTCTTAAAATTTACTTTTATGTAATCTCTACACACAACAGGGGTCTCGAACTCACAACCCTGAGATCAAGAGTCCCACGCTCTTCTGACCAAGCCAGCCAGATGCCCCTCCCCCGCGAGAGATCCGAGTATTTTTCAGATATAACTTTGACCTCCAATACTTTGTAACAATTATTACAGCAATGAGGACAGATCAAGAATTAAGGCCCTCGCTTTCTAAATATAAAAGGAATCATATTGTTAATAGCAACACCAAACACGGAGTCCTGTGTCTGAAGCCTTATCCTGACATTTGCATATCTCTTAATTCGTTGACTCTTCATGATGACCCTATGAGGCATAGGCTATTATTTTTCTTTGTCCCATTTTGCAGACAAAAACATTGAGGCATGCAAAGGTGGAGAAGCCTGCACCTGACCCAGATGGCAGAGCTGGAATTTCAATCCAAGCAGTCTAACTCTGGAGTCTGTGTTCTGAGTCTTTTAAAATAACGCGTTCTTAACCTCTATTCAAACCAATGGAGAGTTTTGGGTTTTTTCTTTTTTTGCTTATCTCTTGTAATATCTCATGTAGTTGGAAAACAGGGTATTGACCCTGTCCGTGGGGTGGGCGCCAGCAGCTGCTTTTCTCTCTCTGCCAGGTGCATCATTTCTTGTGCCATCCCTCCCATGTCCTAGCCGATGTGGAGGGTGTCATGCGGGACCTCCAGTGGATACTGGGTAGGTGCATGGTCTGAGGGTCTGGGGTCTGACAGCAACCAGGTGAGACCTTCCCCAACCCTGAAGCATCAGCGATAAATTCATGCCCTCTCGCATCGGTTGTTCATTTCAGCGAACCCACCAAGGACTTAACCATCACTGTGGACGTGATGGCACCTTGTCACCCAGTCTTCCGTGCATTTCCCCCCCACTGTTCCCTTATTACTGCAACTTTAATATAGAAGCAGGTTGATATACTGCTCTTTTGTTGAATACATCACAGGCATTTTCTCCTGGTATTACAAATTATTCATAAATGTAATTAAATTTTCTGACAAACAAAGGAATTGCATACCCGTGACAAATATTTCAAACTGTACCGAAAGATATTTTGATGCAATACTGGCATATGTGTGAATGAATCATTTTCGTTGACATAAATAGATCATATGATATACGCTGTTCTATGCCTTGCTTTCCCCCTCTCTCTCTCTCTCTTCCCCCTAAACACAGAGAAATAGACTAACTTGGAACTAACATTGTCTTGTCATTTTCATTTAATTTCCTCTATTGTTGTCTCTTGATACAAAAGTGATACGTGCTAACTGTCACAATGGAAATGGTACAAAGATCTATCAAATGCAAGCCAGTCGTCTCCTTTGTCCCCCTCTGGCCCCCTGTCTCCTCCCATCCCCTTGCACGACCAGCACTAACACCTGCTATCTACTTTCTGCGATTTTCCCTTGCTCATTCAAACAGATGCAAATGCATATTTACATATAGATAGATTCTTTTTTGGTTTGTTTTTACTCAAATATAATTAAAGTAAATGCATTAGTCTGCAACTTGTTTTTTGGTTTCCTTCCCTCGACAATCTATCAGGGACATTCCTAACCACTCAAGAGATATGGCTCCACTATATTTTAAATTGTTTTCTAATTGCCCCTCAACGTACATGTGTGTGTATTTGGTCTTACAATTCTTATTTGCAAGTCAGCTTTGCAGACACCTCTGCCCTCTTGCTAACCAGGCTGCTGAAGTGCCTGGAGGTTCCTGAATCCCAGTGCTATCCGTCCAGGTGGAAAGGGCATTGCCTTACTGAATATACTTGAGAGACCTAGTCCAATCAGATCCCTGTTCCTTGAAGGAGAAATAAAAAGATCTCGTGGTCCACCAGCTTCTGCATGCAGAAAGCCATCGAACGTTTGTCAGGTGAGAAATTGGATCCATCTCTCCTGTCCTCAGCTCTTAAACTCACAGGCTTTGAGGGAGAATGTTATGGTTTCAAGATAGCCAATTCATGAAACCCCTTTCTTTTTTGAGTTCTGTATCTGTCAAGAGATCCAAACAGAAGTCAGTTGAAAATAGCCTCCCACTCCTAAGCCAGACAGAGCCAGCTTAGAACTAGGGCCACCGGGAGCTTGAATCAGTTTCCCTACCCATGCCCAGACTCTGGTGTGCACGTAGTGGGAGCTGGCTTGGGTCAAGCCTGCCTCCCCCGGGGTACACAGCTGCTGAACAAGCATCCTGGGAGGTCAGTGCCCCAGGCAGACCTCTTCTGAGATGGGAGCTAGGGCTGGCCTCTCCTTGCCAGTGTGACCACTCAGAGAAGCCAGGCTTCTTCTTTCTCGTGAGGAGAGGAAATGGGTAGACATTTCCTCCCTCTAGTTTCTGGAAGGGAAGAAGCTCTGATTCTAAGGGCTGAGACACCAAGGCGGGGATGGGGAGGGATATTCCCACAGATCACATGCTGGGGAGTGAGTCATGCCACGGGCGGTAGATTTCTACTTTAATCTGCTGTTCAGCAAACGTACCGTCATCATTTTGTTCACCCCAGTGCAGGTACAATGTACTTACCTTGGGAAGATGTATGTTTTGCGAACACCTCTCGCACCCTTGGGGGCAGCTGTACCTCATAGCAGGTCCCCCTCCATACACACCGAGGTTGCATTGCAAAGACCCGCAAGTTCTGGATGACTGATGAACACCCACATCTCACAGAAGGATGGGGACAGGGACATGCATGCCCAGAGACAGCATCCACCCACAGCTCCAAATCTGTCAAATGAGGAGGTCGATTGCAACCATCTCCCTAAGGACCCTGTTGTGCCAACCTTCTGGATTCTGAAACACCACCTCCCCCGTATCTGCTGAAGACCACCTTGTCCATAAATAACCTGGTGGAGCTGTGCAATCTTGCTGAATTTCTAATGGCCAAGAGCACCAGAGAATTCTTCTAGTCGCGATGGAAGCCCAGGTTTTTGATTCCCGGACAAATAGGCACAACTAGGATCTGTCAAGACCTCGAATAAGGACACATTCCATATGTGCACACACCACTTCACCTCCCCTCTCTAGGAGGATAACCTGGTCCACCTTTTGAAAATAGTCATCAAAATACAAACTACACATACCCTCTGGCCTAGCAACTTTACTACAGGAAATTTATCTTTAGAAAGAAATCATGCAAGTGACCAAGGATATCTGTACAAAGATACCTTCGTAGCATTCTTTGCAGGAGCACAAAACTCAAAATAACTTAAATATTTAGTAATAAAAGATGGATTAAATTAAATTAGAATGGACTAACCATGCAGCCATTAATAACAATAATAAGGAAAGTTCCATATGGAAAGGTGTCCAAGACAGAGTATTGATTGAAAATAGTAAGATGCCTACGCTATGTTGGCTATGATTACATTTCTGTGTGTGTGTGTGTGTGTGTGTGTGTGTGTAGGGGTGTTCTTCGATATGCTTAGAAAATAAAAACACATACCCAGTCTCTCCACAGTGTCTATTTTAGGGAATCTGGATCATCTGTATGGGAGTGAGGACTGTTGAAAAACAGATGACATTTATATTTTACTTTTATACATTTCTATCGTCCAAGTTGTTTTTTTTTTTTTTTTTTCTAAAGACACTAAGTACTTACGATTTTTATGGCACCCACAAAGAAAGCCCCCCTCAATCCTCAGAGCCTTCTCTGGGGAGAAGAGTTAGCCTCTGTCTTAGCATCTTAGCTCTCTTGCCTCAGAATCGAGGGCGGGGCTCTACAGAGCCAGCGGAAAGAATCACACTGAATGTCGATCATTGAGGAGACGCCATGTTGTCGAAAGGCTTCAGGGCCATTTTTGGTGTCACTGACAGATACGGGTCCATGCCAGGTTGCATAGAATTTGGGTGAACTAGAGGCCAGAGTGGACGCCTAATAATCTGAGCCCACATTTGCACAAAAATGCTGATTTGAATAAGAAGAAGAAAAAAAAAAAGCATGCACATCATATATCCCACAATCTAAAAATTCTTCTTGGTTGGATTATGTCTGAGTACCACTGTCCTGCAGCGAACTGGGTTTTCCGTGGTGCCCAGCAAGGGTTCACCTGCCTGCTTGGTTTTTAGGATTTACTTCTTTTATAGCTGTATCTGGGCCCAATTGTGCACAGTGGTTCACAGAGAAATTAAGGGACCCCTCTTCCTGCAAATTGTTAAGAGCTGTCCACAAATCCTCTCTTTATGTTGTTAAACTTAATGTCGTCTGACCTCATGAACCTCGAGAAAAGTAAGATCGCATTCCCATGCAGGCGCAAATGCTCCTTGATCTTTACACCTTCTCGACTGCAGGACTCCAGGCCCCTTTCGGTGTCCGTTCCCTCCCTCCTGTAGAATGCCAGAGAGTTTGCTGGAGATCTTTAACCAAATGGTCCCCTTGGCAGCTGTTAGTTTCACCTCCCAGTGTCAGTCTCCTGGTGGATGGTCCCTTGGGATTCTCTCGGGCTCTTGGGGCCGGACCACTGCTCACTGCTATGTGGGGACGGTTTTCTTGCAGCCCCCCATGGCCCCCTCATCGGGCAGTGGCATACACCACTCACTGCTCTTCCCCGGGTCTGCTTCCCCACCTGGCATCAGAGGCGGGGCGGGGGGTGAGGGGTTGGCAAGCTTACCATTCCTGTTGCTTTACCCCAGACTTCTGTCAGTACCCTTCCTGCTGCTAAATTCCAGATGGCTGATAATTACCGTTCTCCTGCAACATACACAGGGATGTGGCTTCCCTGCCTCTGTCTTGCACTGAAGCTGTGGGAATGGTGGAATTGGAAGAGGATCCCAGGACACAGTCTCTGGGTTGTTTCTGGGACCCCTTCCCCTGTTCACAGGCCTGGGGCCAAGTCCATGCCTGTTGCCAGGTTCCCTGAGTCTAGAGGCTTCCTGGAGCTCTTCTCATACAGTTTGGCTTCTGTTAATTTCTTGCCAAGGTGCTGACTATGTCTGTCATTATCTGACCCCTCCAAGAGATCCCGTCTTTTCCCCTAGGGTTCTTCTATCTGGATGAAACTAGCTAGAAGTTTCTAGGAGAAGCAACAGAATGTCACCCACTCTCTATCAGAATGACTCTCTGCTCTGCAACGCTGAGGTCCACCACTACACCGGTGAGGCCCTGGGAAGACCCTGTAGGAGCGACACGAGAGACCATTAGGTTAAACAACGGGGTAGTGGAGGGGTGGGGTGGGTGGGAGCCATAATGAAGGAGAGGAAATGGAGCTGAAGACTAAGAGGAGACAGGAGATGAATAGCCAAGAGAATGAAGAAGGAATTTCAAGGCAAGTAGATCAAAAGTTGATTCTGCTTCAGTCTTCATCCGCAGACCTCATGAGTACCTCTGATGGGTTCCACAGAGAGGCTTTGCAGAGTAAATCTTTGACATTTGGGGGAAAGTACCAGAGCTCTGGGAATCTTCCCATACCCAGATGGCATCCTGACGTATATTTCTACGTTAGATGTTGGGGTCAGAAGAAAAAGACTCTGGGCCCATGAAGGTTGAAAGTTGGCTACTTAGCTAGGCCCCTGCTTGAGCCAAGGGACTGACTTCACAGGCCACTCAACGCATGTGGATTCAAACGGGCCCCCCCCCCCCAGAGTTACAGAGGGGTCTGTCCTGGACAGGGAGTCATGGGTGCAAAGCCGACGTGGAGAACAGGAGGCATCAGAGTGCCAAGGGTCGAGGGCCCTGCGCTAGAAGTGTGGGGTCATGGCTAAGAGCTTCCCCAGCTTCTTTCCCATCAAACCTCATGGACTTGAGTGACTTTCCCACAAAAGCTAGCCCTGCAGTCCACACCCGACATGACCGCCTGTCAGCTGGGAAACCCTCCAGAGGGGCCCATTTCCTTAAAACGTCTCTCAGCCCTTGCCTGGCCTCCACCAGGCCTTGATGACCAGGGACTGGCTCTGCACTTCTCTTGGTGTGCTGGGTCTCTTCCTTGTTTCCTCTTTCCTTTTCTTTTCCTCCCTTCCTTCCTTCCTTTTTTAAACAGAGGACGGGGGAAGGGAGATTAGGGAACAAAGTCTGGTTAATGAGATTCAAGTTATTTGGTGGTAGCAATCAGTGGAAAATAAACCTTGTTATTTAAAACAATACTTCTAGGGGTACCTGGGTGGCTCAGTGGGATAAGGCCTCTGCCTTCAGCTCAGGTCATGATATCAGGGTCTTGGGATCGAGTCCCGCGTCAGGCTCTCTGCTCAGCGGGGAGCCTGCTTCCCTCTCTCTCTCTCTCTCTGCCTGCCTCTCTGCCTACTTGTGATCTGTCTGTCAAATAAATAAATAAATTCTTAAAAAAAATAATGCTTCTAGATTCCAAAATATAATTTTAAAGATGTTTCCATTTTACAGATGGTCAGCCCCGAGCCTTCATGCACAGAAGATAGAAATGAAACACGAGGCCAATGGAGAGTCATTGAGGTGGGTGAGGGCAGGGTCAGAGAGCATCTAGGAGGTGGTGGGCATGGGCAGAGTCCTGGTTCGCCTGGTGTCAGTAGCTCTGCCTCTGACCAGCTATGTAATCTTGGGCATATCACTTTGTTTCTTTCCACATCTTGATATTCTCAGTATAAAGATGTCCTAGAAGATTCCTTTTAGTTCAGGAAATATGAATTTGCAGTTTTGATTGCCCCTCTACTCAGGAGTTCATTAGAGAATGGCAGTTTAAGGCAAACTCACTGCTCTGCAGAGATGAATAAATAGCATGAATTTAATAATGGATAATTGATTTAAATTTAATCAGTGATTTATCTTCCATTACAGCACTATGCACACTGAAGTTTTGGTTTTAGCATTAATAAGAACATAAAAAATCTTTTAATTCACTTTTCAAAGTGCTTCCACATATATAATTTTTAGAGATACTCTAGTGATAAAGAGGGTGTTGAAAGAGGCTGAATTAAGCCATAAATTTGCGCCATATTCTTCCTTGTCTTGGGAACAGAGAGATCCAAGAAATGTTCTTTCTGGGATTATAAATTCTTCCCTGGTAGCAGGTGATCACCATGGAGTGTGCCTGGTCATCTTGGTCCTGTGTCCTGCCCTGAGAGAGGCGAGACGCTCCAGTGACCCCCTCTTCCAGGCCTGCCCCCGTGCTTCTTGTTTCCAGACAACGTATTGATCTATAGCAGTACCTAGAAGCTTCTACAAGGCCTTTAGCCCTAGCCACTTCCTGAGGGCAGTTATTTTTCATAGAAAATGTTTCTATACTGGGTGGAATTCTTAGCAATGATTTCATCACACACTGAATTCTCTCTTCCGTCAATGGCTTTTTGGCCAGTGGTCTCTGTGTAATTGTTTATGAGAATTTGCTAATAGGCCCACGCGTCATGTTGGTTGGGTTGTTTGCCCAGGATGTGGCGTCTGCAGCTGACTTCAGGCCCCGTGTCTAGCATGCAGGGCAGACCAAGCGGTTTCCTCTGGCGCTCTAAGGGTTAAGAACCGTGACACACACTGCTGAGATAGTCGCTTTCTTCCTTGCGACCAAACTTTTTTTATTCTAACTGAGTCAGGGTGCATGGAGAAATTTGAGAATGCTCAAGAGCTATTTGCTTTTATTTTTCTTCTAAAAGAGTTTCATGGACTCAATTCATTAATGTAGAGAAGCTTCATAAGACAAAACTTGGTAAATTAAGCACTTACATTAACCATCATCATCACTACTAGTCTTACTTTCATAGACTAGCCAACACTAGTGAGCTGCCCAGCAGCTGAATTTGAAGAGAGAACCGACATATCTTTTAGTCTACATTGCCACATACAGCCGGGCGACCTGAGGCTTGCCTGAGGTCACAGAGTTCATAAGAGCATGAATGAGATTAAAGCCCAGGTTAAAAATGCAATCGAGGAATTTTTTATCTTGGAAGCTGACCAGTCTCCTGGATTTTTTTTTTTTTTTGAAGATTTTATTTATTTGAGAGAGGGAGAGAGAGAAAGAGCGACAGAGCACGAGAGCCGGGTGAGGGCTCACTGCTCCCCGCCAAGCAGTGAGCCAGTGCGAGGCCACATCTTGGGACCGCAGAGGCAGCCGGACCAGAGCTGTGTCTTGTTATCGCGTATGGCTGGAAATCCTTTCTGTTGCTGGAGAGATATACTGGGCATGTTTACTGGGAAGCTGGATCCCTCAGCCAGTTGATGGGAAATCGGAAAAAGGTTTTCTAACTTTTCATGAATTTTTCCCTTGTAGGTGACATTATTTGTAGAAGGCACGTGTATGTGGTTTATTAGGGGTTACTGTAACAAAGTACCACAAGTCGCTTAAATAACAGAAATGCATTGCTTCAAGGTGTGGAAACTGGACATCCAAGGTCAAGGTGTTGGCAGAACTAGTGCTCTCTGAGGCCTGGGTGAGGAAAGAGTCCTATGCCTCTTACCTCTCTCCTTTCTGATGATTTCCTGGCAATTTTCAGTCTTCCTGGCTGATAGAAGCATCACCCTGATTTCTATCTTTAATGTCACATGGTGTCCTTCCTGCGCGTGTGTCTGTCCATCTGTCTTCACATTTCCCCCTTTTTATAAGGACAGTGGTCGTATTAGATTAAGGGCCACTCCAATGGTTTCATTTTAACTTGGTTCCTTTTGTAATGACTCTGGCTTCAAATCAGTCCCCATTCCGAGGTCCTGGGGATCAGGACTTCAACATCTGATTTGGGGAGATGGGCAAAATTCAACCCACAAATCAACAGCATTGAATAATTTAGGCGAGTAGGGATTGCGTCTGTTCCCCATACCACTGACTGCCCCCGGGGTCCAGCATAAAGCACGGCACATATTGGACCCTCAGAAATTTGTTGAACTAATGAACACACTTTGTTATCCTCACCTAATTAAACTAGGGGTTTTCAGATCGGCTTTTCAGAAGGTGTTAATTTTCCCTCAAAGACGTTGATTATCCCTGGTGATGTGGGGATTGGAAGGGCTGGAGTCAGTCATGCCCGACCCTCAGTGGGACCAATTTAATGTCAGAGTCTTCTCACATGACCGCTCTCAACTGCTCTGCTACTGAGTGTAAAACCGACCGACACTGACTTTTGTCTGTCCTGTCCAGAGCCTGGGGGGAGGGGCCACCGCGCCAGGAGTCGATCTGGAAGCCAGGGCAGTAGGAAGAAGACAAAAATGCCTGAATAACAGAGTTGGCATCCCCCCCCCCCCCCATCCCGTTCCTGTCTTGGAAATCCTATTCTGCCTTTGACTTTTCTGATGATACCAGGATAGGTTGGCCATGGGAACGTTGCCCGGGCAGACGGAGAAGTTCTCACAGTGTCATCGGGACTGGGGGAGAGCCAGTTCTGAGATCGCGGCATCCCATCTGCAGCAATAGTAACTCCTTGCAAATTAAAGCTGGACTCCGAGGTCCAAGTAGTAAATCCTGTGTCAGTCCTTTCTATTTCCCACTAGAATTGTTCATGCACATAAACACCAGATGGAAGAGATTAATGAGACACATTATATTCAAGTAGAATAAATTGGTCTGAAATGTGGGTGCACTGCTCTCGTTTGGCCGAGTGTGATATCGGCTCCAATGGAAGATTGTAGTGGGCTTCGAGGCCGCCTGGGCATTGGGGGCAAAATCTTCCAGCGCCAGCGTGAGAGGACCAAGTCACAGAACAGACCCGTTTACAACGTCTGCACCCTTTCTAACAAATGTTGGAGCATCCGAAGCCTGGCCCTTGAGTTGTTTCCAAAAACGGATGAAGCGAAAAAGCAAGAGAGCACACGACCCAGGATCTAGTCACTTGTTTATTTTCGTGTGTTTGCTCTGGTGTATTTCGAAGTGGGCGAGTTGGCTTGTGAGTGTGTGCCTACATGGCCATCTGGGCAAAAAACGAGAACAGATTTGGGTCCCCTCGGTTCTTTCTGTTTGACGGGAAATTAGCTTCCTCCTTGGACTCTAATTTGCAATGTTTAATGGAATAGAAATGATTGGAAGCTTGTTGTTGACTGTGCATGGTGGAGGGAAAGCTGTACTTAGTGTGACCAATGAGCTCTTTGCCCATTTATTGGCGAGCTCCGTGAATGTAAATAGATCGTTGTGTCTAATCACTTCGACACGGCACTCCAGGGCTCAGACCGAAACCAAGACTGATGATGCCAAAGACCACAAGGTACTCCAAGTTCGCCAGTGCGCTGCCATTGCCTTTCAGGGGATCCGGTTCAGGACCCATAGGACAGCCACGGGGTCTGTGCCTTTCTGGCAGGACATGGAAGGCTTGGCTCTGAGCATCCTTATTCAATGATTCTTTTCATAATGAATCTTGATTGCCAGAGCTGCCCCGCCATGAGGGTGAGGCTGGGAACCCAAGAGCATTTGTCTCCCATCTGAACTTGGACCCTTTCTGGAATACAAAGTGGTCGCTGGCCGGCTGCCCCTTTCTAGGATGACATTCCATGAGCTGCTGGCGTGTTCCGCTGCTTGTAAAATGTCAGAAAGTCTTTGACTCCAGGCTAAACATCCCAGGTGAATCTTTATGATTTTTTGTTTGTGTGTGTGCGTGTTTTCCCCTAACCTAATTTGTGTCTGTTGACAGATCCTGGCCCTCACTTACTAGTCAACCGCCTCTTCGTCTGTAGTCCAAGCACGCATGTGGGACTTCCTAAGGAATCTGCCTAATACAGCTCAGAGCGGGAGTCTCTTTCTTCCACGTTGGTGCCACGTTTCTAGCCTGTAAGGTCATCGTGGGCTTACACATTTTCATTGGGTAATATTTTAAACATATAAAAAAATACAAGAGGGGTACCTGGGCAGCTCAGTGAGTTAAGCCTCTGCCTTTGGCTCAGGTCATGATCTCAGGGTCCTGGGATGGAGTCCCGCATCGGGCTCTCTGCTCAGCGGGGAGTCTGCTTCCCCCTCTCTCTCTGCCTGCCTCTCTGCCTACTTGTGATCTCTCTCTCTCTGTCAAATAAATAAATAATAAAATCTTAAAAAAAAAATACAAGAATAACAAACACTTATGTGCCTACCTCCCAACTCCACTGAAAGCTTTTTTATTTTTTTCTTGCCATAAAGTCTTAGAGCTACACTGGCTACCTTCTGGGACCCCCATTTCAGATCCACCCCCCCTTCTCCTTGGCTTCCTCTCTTACCCTCTCCCTCCGCAGAGGTAACAGTTATTCTAAGTTCGGTAGGTTTCAATGGTATGCGTGTTTTCCTCACACTTTTACTATACACGTATGTATTTTAAAAAATAGTTGTGTTTTGCACATTGTACACCTTCACATACATGGTGTCATTTGGTAGAATCCTTTTATAACTTGCTTTTTTTTTTTTTAATCTAACATTTTGTTTCGGGGAAATGGCTCTGTGTTGTGGCATTTTTATCGTATCGCTGCATAGAATTGCATTTTGTGAATACAATGTAATTTACTTATTCTGTCCCGTTTGATTGATATTTACACGGTTTCCTTTCTTTCTCTTTGCCGTGTGCAAAATGCTGCCGTACACACTCCAGCGCCTGTTTCCTGGTGTGAGGTCCGGTTCCTCCACATTCTAACCAGACCTTGGTGTTACCATATTAACATTTCTTTCTTTTTTTTTTTTTTTTTTTTTAAGATTTTATTGATTTATTTGAGAGAGAGAGTGCACACGAGTGGGGGAAGGAGCAAGAGGGACTAGCAGATTCCCTGCTGAGTGAGAACCCTGCCTTGAGCCCAGGACCCTGAGATCGTAACCTGAGCCAAAGGCAGACATTTAACCAACTGAGCCACTCAGACATCCCCCAAATTAACATTTCTTAGGGCTTATTTTTTGAGAGCAGTTTTAGGTTTACGACAAAACTGAGAGCAAGGCCCAGAGATTTCCCACATACTTCCTGCCCCTACACACACACAGCATTCCCCACTGTCAACATCTGTATGAATATATCTATGTTTTTTTTAACCAAAGATGACTCTACATCGGCACCTCATAATCACCCAAATACTTTAGGGTTCACTCAGTGTTGCACACACTGTGAGATTTGAACAAATCCTTGAGGAAAAATACCCACGATTATAATATTAGTGTATCTGCCCTGTCCTATATATCCCCTGTCCTCAGCCTGTGTGTCTCCCCCCCAGTCCTCCTGGTGACCACCGATCTTTATTGTCTCCATAGTTTTGCCTTTTCCAGAATGTCATATAGTTGGAATCATACAGTATGGAACCTTCCAGATTGGTTTCTTTTACTTAATATAAGACTTTAGGCTTCCTCCATGTCTTTTCATGCCTCAAGAGCTCATTTCTTTCATGTTCACATTTTTCACCAATACGAGGGCATCTCACTGTTGTTTTCAGTTGCATTCCCCTAATTATCGGTGCTGGCGAATGTGTTTTCCATATGTTTATTTTCCGTTTTCTTCTTCTGTGGTTGCCTTCTTTCTGTGCTTCGTCTCTTTTTCCATGGATGTGTTTGTCTTTTTCTTATTCGTTTGTAGGAATCCTTTATAAATTTTGAACCTAATCCTCTGTTAGTTTTCAATGTTACAAATATCTTTCCCCAGACCGCGCCTCCTCTCTAACTTTGTTTACGTGTCTTCTGGGGGAACAAAGGGATTTAAATTTAATGTCATCAAATGTATTGTAAAGGTTTGCCCTCTCGAATTTTTTCCTTTTTGTCCTTTTAAGGAAATCTTCCTATGACACACCAGAGGTCATAAATCTATTATTGTCTTGTTCTTCATCACATTTTGTAGGCTTTCCAAACTTAATTTAGGTTTCTAATCGACCTGGAATTGATTTCTGTGTGTGTGCTGTAGGGCTCTGATCTTACTGTATTTTTCCAGTTGGCCTGGAACATTTTTTAGGCGCACTACCTTCCCCTACAGATCCAGTTCCCTTCGACGTGCAAGGATTGGGGACAGTGTTAGTGGAACCTGGGTGGAGTCTGGAGCTGAGAGAGAGGGGTTACCCACAAGAATTACCACCCGAGACAGATGTAGCCCCTGACAGAGGAGTGGCAAAATGGAAGGGTGGTGGGGGCAGTAAATACCTCAACCTCTCGCTTCCCCTGTCTCCCATTCTTTTTCTGTGACGTCCCATTGGTCGGACGCCAGGAGGCTGGAGGACGTCAGAGCCCCACTGCTGCAGTGCCTGGGGGTCACCTCCCCGGGGAGCAGAGCAGGGCAGCGGAGGGCAGCGGAGGCAGGTGTGTGCAGTGCTCGTGGGCACAAGCTGACATGGTCTGGTGTGGTCCGCAGTACCTCACCCCATCAGGTCTTCTCCCAGAGAAACTTCTCTCGATTTCCTTAGTGTTTTACAACCTGTAGCTATCCCAGTTCAGTAGGGTGTGAAGGGGCGGTTTTCTGAGACTGGGTAGCCAGTCCAAAGCGAGCTGGGCAGAGCAAGCACCATTTCCCCTTTCAGAGAAGATAGGCTGAGGAAAGTTTTCCAGACATGGGATGGCTTCTTATTTCTGGAGAATTTAAGATCCTGGGGACCTGCTCATATGTCCGAGTAGAGATTTAGAAGCTGGTTGTGAGGAAAGAGAGAATGGCAAAGCTGGTCAACGGTATCTTCAGGTTGTGTGATCCAGGGGGGCTGTTGGAAGAAACCCCTGAAGCCAGTCTTTTTACCTTTCCTCTTGAACTATCGGGAGAAAAATTGTATAATTTCTCTCATAGCCAAGCGGTGGGTGAGGGCTGGGAGCTCAGTGTTCAGTTGCGTCAGCCACTTCACCTCCCCCTTTGGGGCTGGAGACTGGTCAGTCCATCTGGGCTGCTAGAACAAAAATACCATAAACCGGGAGGCTTGTAAACTACTAACATTTTCTCACAGTCCCCAGAGGCTGGGAAGATCAACATGCAGGGGCCAGACAATTCTGTGCCTGCTGAGTGCTTGGTTCCTCATCTTCTTGCTGTGATGTCACCTGGTGGCAGGGGCGAGGGCTGTCTGAGGCTCCACCCACATGACCTCATCAATTCCCAGAGGCCCCAGTTCCCAATACCATCGCCTTGGGGGGTGGTGGGTTTCAGTACATGAATTCGGGGAGGGACACATATGTTTGGACCATCCCAGACACCCATGCCTTCCTCTGTGTCTCTGTGGTCCCCAGCCCGGAAAACTTGGTCAAGTCATGACCAAGGTCATGGTCATCTGCGGTGTGGAGGATAGGAGGGACTCTAAGGATTAATCGTTGTCTAAACAGCTTTCACCAAATGCCTCTTGATGGAGTCCCCCTTTCTTTCTTTCCAATTCCAAAGAACTGGTCTGCCAGTATCTGAGCCTGGGAGGGTGTAGACCTGTTACCAGGCTCGCTCACAGCTCCCCCGACTCCAGCTGAGGACGGGGCTGGGGCCTGGGTTCTAATATCCTTACCCAGGATCCTTTCTTCCATATTTTATAAAAGTATTCATTTCAAGACGTGAATGGTCTATTCATTTCAGTTTAGCCTTTCTTGCTTTTTAATAGATGCATTCAAAACTCTCAATTTCCCTCTAAACATTCTTCCCGCAGGGTTTGATATCTAGTACTTTCCATTGTTGGTGCATTCCAAATATTTTGTCATTTCCACAGTGATTTCTCCTTCGGTTCATGACTTACTTGAAAGAGTGGATTTTTACATTTCCAAACATATTATAAAACCATTTTTTCATTGCTGATTTCTAATCAGCATGTGGTTGGAGAAGATGGCCTCTATGACATGGATTCTTTGAAGCATGTTGAGATTTCTTCTCTCCCCATGCTCATTGTCAAATTTGATGTGTGTTGCCTGTGTGCTTGTAGTCTCCATTGTTGGTGAAATATCCTATGTTGATAAGATCAAACTTGTTGATTCGATCGTTCCAATCATTCACGTCCTTACTAATTTTGTATTGGCACAATCAATTTCTTCCCCGTGATTAGTTTCTGCTTTATATATTTAAGACTATGCGGCTAGATATATATGAATATACATATTCATGATTAGTAGGTTTTTTCCATCAAATTATATATAATGTCATTCTCCATCTTCATGAATGCTTTGGCCTCACTTTTTATTTTGTCTGATTATGATTTATTCTCTAGCATTCTTTGTTTACTTTTTCATAATATATATTTTCCATCCATTTATTTTCAACATTTTTCTCTTTCTGTCTGTGTGAATGTGTATATTTTAGTATGTCTCTTGTAAGTAGTATAGAAATGCATTTTTTAAAAATTTTGAATTTTTTGTATTCTTGAAATATGTAACCCTGCATATATTACCAAATTCTAAATATACTAAAGAGGAAATGGTAAAAACTCACTGTCTCATCTCCTTTTCCCATCTCCCCAGACGTTCTCTTTAGAGGCAACCCAAATCATTAGTTTCTTGCTAGATATGATCACTGTGAGTGTAAGTCAATATAGTCTCTCTATTTATTCCTTTTAGAGTAGCATGATATGCACTATTCTGGAACCTTCTTTTCCAGATCTCAGGGATCTACCTTTAGCTGTGCATACAGAACTTCCTCATTTTTGGGGGGTGACTGCAGTCAGTTCATTTAATGAATATATCCTGGTCTATTGAACTTCTCTCCCATCAGCGGATTTTTAGGTAGTTTCCAATCGTCTACAAGGAACGTTGTGATGAATAATCTTGTGCAAACATTATTTTTAAATACCTGCAAGTATACCCAGAGTAGAAACTTCTAGAAGTGGAACTGCTGGAACAAAAGTTGTCTGCTTCTGTAGTCCTGATAGACCTGTAGATGTTGCCGAGTTACCCTACACAGAATTTTGCCGGTTTATGCTCCCGCCACAAAGAACGTTCTGCCTCGTTCTGACTCCCGCCTGCTGATTTTCACATTTCTTCGGCCTACCAGCCAAGGGCCCGTCAAGAAAAGAGTCCTCTCTTGGGATTTTAAACAGAGGGAAGCTCAAACAGGGTACAGGCGGTGGGAGAGGTAGAGAAGTCAGAGGTGGGGCCGAGCTCTGGCGGGAAGCTGCTGTCCCCCCAGGGGCTGAGGAGCCACAGAGGCAGTGGGGCCTGATCCCAGGAGCTGGATGTGGAGGCAGCTCGAAGGGCAGCGGGCCTGTCTGGCAGGAGTTGGGAGGTGCTGTCCGGATAGAGCTGCGGGACCAGCGGCCAGCTCCTGATAGAGATGTGCCAGAGGTCGAGAGTAAAGGGGAGAAATACTCAGGCTTCTCCCTTTTGCAGCCCTCCTGTGGGTCCGCCATTGCCTCCCGTTTCTGTAAATGAATAACCTGGATTCAGCCAGAGTTGGGGAAATGCATTTTCTTCTGAATACAAACCTGAGCAGAGAAAGATGGGAAGTGGCTCTGAGAGCACAACAGGCCCAGGACTGGCACAGCCCAATCTCGGAGGGGCTCAGCCGCATCCTCGCCGTCGCCCGTATTTCCTGGCCATGCTGCCTGATAGAGCGCCACTATCCTTTGTACCAAGGCTACAGCTGGGGACACACAAAGCCCCCTACTCACCACATGGATCTAGTCTCTCCTGGATCTTTCTTCTGATTGTAAACCTAAGTACCATCCACATCCCTCATACAACATCATCAGGGAACGGGAAAGAAAAAGAAAAAAGAATCTGAAAGCAGATACAGCTGTTCAGTCTTTGTATCTGTAAGTGGCCATGAGGCTCAGTGGATACTTACCACTTTCTCCTCTTTGACGCATTCCCTAGTCCCTCTGTCCTCGGCCAGCATTTGGCTGTTTGGGAATCCTTTTTACCCAGTAGGGTGAGGTGAATCTTTTTTCTTTCTCAAAGGAACTGACTTCTTAACAGTCTTCCCTTTCTTGGGTGCAGCGCTTCCCATTTGCCACTGGTGATGCCACACTAAGAGGCACCGAGAAAATCCTTTCTGTCCCAGACAGAGACTTTTCTGCTCATTGTGCATCAGACACCCAGTTTCCTCTGCGTAACAAAGATCACTCCCCTCAGCCATGTGATGACCTCTTTCCCTGCGCATTGGTTCAATGGCAGAGTAGCCCAATGGCAGTCTCAACCTCCAGTTCCGGGCAACTCTTGTGTTCCTGGTGAACACGTTCCTCTCTTGGGAATCAATACTCCTTCACTGGGCAGAGTCCAACACTTGCGGGACTGGAAGCTTTCTGTAACGGGTTGTTAGGTGTAATGAGAGGTCCCTCTCTCTCAGCTCTGCTCCTGGCACTGTGTAACCTGACCATGGGAGAGACCACACATACATTGGTTTCTGTTCCAGAACACCTACTGCCTCCTGTTAGGACAACATCACAGTGCTCAGGAGCAGTACCCAGCTTCCGGCAGGCCATCCTGCCGGATGCTTGTTGATGGTAGGGCACATGATAAGACTAGTTGGGAAGGAAAGACTTGGCAATGGATTTGAGAGCAAAATAGGCAAGTGACTGGCAAGTTCACCAAGGTGGCCGTTCCTCTGATGAGCTGATCTTTGTCAATCTTGTAGATAAAAATCCTGCTGTTTTTTTATTTTTTATCTCTTTCAAAGGTCTTTCATGTATTTAAAAGTCACTTAGAGTTCCCTTTCTGAGAACTCTTAATTTTTTTTAATTAAATTTTAAAATTTTTTATTTTTTTAAGTAAACTCTAACCCCAGCATGGGGCTCTCAAACTCCAGACCCCAAGGTCAAGAGTCACTCGTGCCACCATCTGAGCTAGCCAGACACTCCGTGAACTCTTGATATTTTGCTTATTTTTCTTTGGAATATTAGTGACTCTCTGTGTTTTAGTGAAGCTAGCCTCTGTCTATTGTAGATTTTACCCCCAGATTTGAAGTGCTACTTTGTCATATACAAAATTATAATATATATATTTTAATATATTTATGTATTTTTATATTTAAGTATATATACAAATATGTTTATATATTTATAGTTATATATATTTATATTCAAATATATATATATTTGAACTTTCAGGCCTGTTTTCTTTGTCTGTCTTCTTATTAACGTATCAATATTACATTACTTTATTTCTTGTGGCTTTATATTTTAATGTTTAGCAGGCTAATATTCCTCCGTTGTTCTCCATTTCCAAATCTTTCTGGATAACCTGCTTTTAAATTCTTTGCCTCATTAACTTCATGATTAGCTTGTCTAGACCCCAACCTAAGTCTTGTTGCTTTTGTGTTGGGATCCCACTCCCAAACACCACTGTCTACCAGGCCCTGTACAATATGGCCCCTGGCTTCTCCTTAACCTCATCTCCTGCCACTGTCCCCGTATTTCCTCTGTCTCCCCCATGCTGGCCCCTTGCCTTGCTCAAACATGCCAACGCCCCCAGGTGGTGCTTTTCTTCACTCTACTCGGCAAGTTCGAGAGCCCCCCTACCCTGTCCCATCCCCAGGACCACACTCCCATCTGCGGCTCACTGGGGGGAGCTCTGCCTGCCTGGGACTCTAAGGTGCATCAGGTCCAGTGTCCCAGTCAGTGTGCAGCTGATTCCACCCCTGGCCTTGGGCCTGAGTCTTAATCCTCGCTGCGCACTAGGGCCTCTGTTCTCCGCAAAGCCACCCCACAGCTCTAGGCCATGAGTGGCTGCCATGTTCTAAGCCGCTGCTTCTGGTTGGCAGGGAGCCGGGAGTCTGGCGCCACCTCTGGCTCAAGCAGGAGCACATTTAGTCCCTGTGACCACGCTGTGAATCTCTTGGCCACCATTGCCCGATTCAGACCCCAGAACCCAGCCAGCTCAAGGCTCCAGTTCCACCCACTGCTTTGGTTCCCATCTGCTTCTGGTCTCTGGAATGTTGAGCTTGTTTCTGAGGCCAGCTGTGTTTTACTGGGTTTCCCTTTTGATATTTTATTGCTCATTTTTATGTGTTTGGACTACAGGGGGTGTGATGAACCGTGAACGTCCAGCACCGTCTCGAACATACCATGCACTTAGACTGGCGGACCCTTGGTTATAACACTCTGAAGTCACTTCCGTGGAAGCTGCTACTGAAATAATGTATCAGGGGCGCCTGGGTGGCTCAGTGACTGAGCGTCTGCCTTTGGCTCCGGTCACGATCTCCAGGTCGTGGGATCAAGTCCCGCTTTGGGCTCCCTGTTCCGGGAGGGAGTCTGCTTCTCCCTCTCCCTTTGTCCCTCTGCCCCCACTCATGCTCTCTCTGTCTCTTTCTCAAATGCTCAAATAAATAAATTAAAATCTTCAAAGTAAAATAAAATAGGGGTGCCTGGGTGGCTCAGTGGGTTAAAGCCTCTGCCTTTAGCTCAGGGCATGATCTCAGGGTCCTGGTATCAAGCCCCGCATCAGGCTCTCTGCTCAGTGGGGAGCCTGCTTTCCCCCCACTTCTCTTCTGCCTCTCTGCCTACTTGTGATCTCTCTCTGTCAAATAAATAAATAAAATCTTTTTAAAAATAAAAAATAAAACAAAATAATACATCAGCCAGCCTGTACTCATGTGGTGAGCTTGTGGAACAAATGTGGGAGCTTAGATCAAGTCCTCGCAGAGCAGCCCAGCTGCGGCATGCCTTCAAACCTGAGGTCTCTAACCTTCTGCTGCCCTTAAGGCTGGCTGGCTTCCTCTGTGTTTGCTTCAGCCCTTGATCTGACCCCCTCCCCCAGCAAATACTAATAACAGAACCATCACTGTTATTACCATTATGTTCCAGGCCATCAGGTTACTCTCCTGTGGCAACTGTCGCTCTTTTAAATTGGGTTCCTTCTGCCTTCTTTGCGTCTCAAGGAAGTCACTGCCCCTCTTTTTTGCCCAAGGCTTATTTTTCAAACAGTCCTCACTCTTACCCGCCCCGGCCACCACCTCAGGTGGCCTGCGTCATCAATTTCCCTCTCAATCTATGCATGAAAAATACATAATCTATGGATCGCGCCTGGCTCTTCTATTCCAGCATATGACCACGGTTAATGTTTTTCCTCTTCAAAACAGTCCATAAATAAAGTCTCCCCTGACCGGCCTCTCCCACTCGTGCCCCCCTCAGCTACTACCTACCTCACCCATCCTTTAGGGAACACGTTCTGCAGAGCAGTCTCTCTGCTCACCGCCCCCTGGCCCCCACACTCTGCTTCAGCTCGCTGCAACCAGACCTCCACTCCCGTCGCCCCACCGAAACCCTGCAACAAAGGTCAGTCGTGAGCTTTAATCGCCACATCTCAGGGTGCCTGCTGGGGTTTTATTGCCTGACTTTTCTACAACATCTGCCACTTCTTTCCTTTTGAAACCCTACACTTTCATGGCTGCCACGGTTCTCTCACCTCTTGTTCCCAGGATGGGTCTCAAAGACTTTCATTTTGCTGCCTCCATGCCTGGAGTGCCTCTCCTGACCCCTGGCTCTAGCCTGGATCCCCTTCTTTCCTCACCCTCCACACAGCCTCCTGCTTTCCTATCTGTGCACCAAGTGGTCTTCTGCATCTGTCTGCCCATGGCATCTGTGCTGCATTGAACGGTGTTCTCCCACATTCAAGCCCACCCAGAACCTTACAGTGAGACCTCATTTGGAAATAGGGTCTTGGCAGATGCAATTAAGATGAGGTCTTACAGGATTGGGGTGAGAGAATGAAGTTCTGTTGTTGCAAGCCACCTAGGGCGTGAGACTTAGTTACAGCTGCTGCAGGAACTGAACACGCTGGTTCTTTCTGGGCGTGAGGAGACTTCCCCAGGGTCAGAAGGCTGTACCCATTCACGGCAACGCAGTCCGTCTGTATAGCCCCTTCGTTCTGCTTGCCCAGCTCGCCCTTCACATCTACAGTTTTAAACCAGAGATCTCCTATTTGACTAAGACAGTGACAGAGTGGGGACAAAAACTTGACTCTTTACTTGCCACTCAAGTGGCGTGAATCCCCCGGAAGTTGCAACTCCTTGCGCTGGTTCAGTGGGAGGTGTAGTTTCTGCCTTACTGGGTTTCGAGATTCAGTGAAAGTTTTAGTGTATAATCAAGCCCATAAATAGCCTTTTCTTTGGAAAGCAGAAACAAACCAGCAGTGGCTGGGGTTCTGCTTTTTTTGTTGTCATTCATTAACTTGACACCATCAGTCTCAAGCTTCAGTTGGCTTTCGTTGTCATGCACATGACTTTAGAAAAGCCCTTTCGGAATCAGATACCTTTCTGGGAGTCCTCTCTCTCTCTCTGTCTCTCTCTCTCGGCTGAAATTCCAACGTGTCTGTCTGGTCCATGACCTTGAGGTTTATTCTAGGTCAAGTGCCCTGTCATCTCCAGGAGCCTGCTTCCTCTTCTCTCTCTTCCTGCCTGCCTCTCTGCCCACTTCTGGTCTCTATCTGTCAAATAAATAAATAAAATCTTAAAAAAAAAAATTCTGAAGTTGCTGGGACACCTGGGTGGCTCAGCCAGTTAAGTGTCTGACTCCTGGTTTCTGGTCAGGTCATAATCTCCAGGTCACAAGACTGAGCCCCACGTTGGGCTCCGCGCTCAGCATGGAGTCTGCTTGAGATTCTCTCTCCCTTTTGCTCTGCCCTCCTCTTCCCACGAGTGCACACACACTCTGTCTAAATAAATAAATAAAATTAAAATTAAAAAAAGAATTCTGAAGTTATCAGAGAGCTTCCTGCTTGGGTAGAACACTGTTTTCCAGAGGCTTTCAAGTTACCTTCCAGCTCGCCACACCTGGTGACTCACCATCCTTAAAGCTTCCCAGGTAAGCTCTCTGTGCTGCCAGAATTGGAAGATAACAGCCACAACAAGAACACTGACAACCACACTTGCATAGCATGTCTTGTCTGCCAGCACTCTTCTGATAGTCTTATATAGATTAACTCATTTAATTGTTAATCTTTTGTGCCTCCTTTAGAATCGTCTTCCAAGTGAAATATTTTCAGCGCACTATTTTAGTTCCTATGTTGTTTTTGTAGGCATTTTTTTTTTAAGTTATTTTTGCAGTGGTTGCTCTAGAGGTTATAACCTACATAGTAACTGGCAGAATCTCCTTAAGGTGAATACTGACTCAATTCTTGCAAAATAGAGCAACTTTGCTTCATTACATCCCCGCCCTGTGCTATTATTGTCATATATTGTACATTTGTATCTATTATAAATATACAGTGTATATATTAGTGTATATATTAGTATATATTAGCAATAGTGTCGTAATTATTGGGACCTGCAGTCTTATGTTGTTATAAAAAGCTTAAGAGAAAAAATACATTGATACATTCTTTATATTACCCCCATATTTACTGTTTCTGGGTCTCTTCGTTCTTTCCTTGGATTCAGGTTATTGTATGGTGTCATTTTCTTTCAGCCTGAAGGACAGCTAGTGAAAAAATTCATTTAGTTTTTGTTTACCTAAAAACATCTTTATTTTGCCTGTACTCCTGATGGAGAGTCTTGCTGGATATAAAATTCTTGGTTGATAGGTTTTTGTTTTGTTTTGTTTTTCCCTTTCAGCACTTTTAATATGTTGTCCCACTATTTTCTGGCTTCCACTGATGTGATGTAAAGTCAGTCATTAATTATATTGTTCCCTTGCACGTGATGAATCCATTTCTTCTAGTTTCTTTCAAATTTTCTCTTTTTCTTTCATTTTCAGTAGTTTGGCTATGGTGTATGTGAGTGTGAATTGCTCTAAGATCATCCTACTTGGGATTTCATCGGATTCTTTGGATCTGTAGATTAATGTTTTTAAAAGCAAGTTTGGGAATTTTTCAACCATTATTTCTTTAAATATTTTTTCTCTTCTTTCTGTCTTTTTCTGCAACTCTCATAACACGTATGTTGGTTTTCTGGATGTTTTCCCTCAGATCTCAAACTCCCCCCACCCCACCTCTATTTTTCCAAATGGAAAATTTCTGTGGCTCTATCTGCAAGTTTGCTGATTCTTTCTTCTGTAGGCTCAAATCTGCTTTGAGTCTTACCATTATTTTATAGGTGAAGAAACTGAGTACTAAAGGGTTTAGGGGAATGCCAATGCCAAGGTGGGAAAACTGTTACTTTAAGGGCAAAAGAGTTAACATTTTAGGCTTGCATTGGTATGGTCTCTGTACAACCACTCAACTCTGCCACTGCAGCTCAAAAACTACATAGACAATATGTAGACAGACGGTGGCAACTTTGTTTAAAAAAAAAACCCTTATATTTACAAAAACAAGGGACTGGCCTGTAGTCGGTAGTTTACTGACCTGAGTTTTGCAAATAGAAACTGGCATAGCTGGGATACATGTGTCCTTTCTTCGACGTCTATCTTCAATGTTCCAGTGTCTCACACTGCCTCCTACTATTAGATTGTTATAGTCTTTTCAGCAATGAAATCATCCCAGTGGAACAACAAATACTAGATAGAGCACCAGACTTACTTTTCATCACTTTCTTCACTCTAGTGTTTAGAACACCAGTTGTAATAATAGATTCCTTCCCTCACTTTCTCTCTGTCTTCCTTCTTCTTTTCCTTCTTGCCATTCTCTCTTTATCTTTCTTTCTTTCTTTTTTTTTAAAAAATATTTTTTTATTTGATAGAGAGAGAGATCACAAGTAGGCAGAGAGGCAGGCAGGGGTGGGGGAGAAGTTTCCTTGCTGAGCAGAGAACCCGATGCGGGGCTCCATCCCAGGACCCTGAGATCATGACCTGAGCTGAAGGCAGAGGCTTAACCCACTGAGCCACCCAGGCGCCCCTCTTTCTTTCTTTCTTTCTATCAGTCACCTTTGCAAGAGTGACTATATTGCCTTTTTTTTTTTTAATTTAGCTTTTTTCTTCACTGAAATGTTTTCATTTTGCCTACAGGAATTGCTGGTGACATACTGTGTTACAATACTCACTTAGAAAAATGGTAATAAGAAAAGAAAATAAGGGTATAAATGGTGCCGCTGGCAGGATTGCCACCTATGAGCTATAAATAGAAGAGAAAGAATCTGTTTTACTTTGATGATCTTTGATTTTTTTCCCCATAGCTTCAAGAAAAATCTCCTGGGAGGCAGAAAGTAGGAAAGCATGCAAATTTCAATTTCTTCTCCATTTTCTGAGAATGATTCCTTTCTAGAACAATTTCTTTTCCTCAGCCTGGCTTTGTCATTCACAACCTGAAATGTACTGTTCCAGCAAATTGTGGGCTGTGGCAACTGCTCTCCTGGGCTTCTGGGGGAAAACCTTCTATTCCTTGTATTAAAGATCTCATACCAGCTCCGAAAGGTGAGTTGGATCCCAGATTCATACCTATCACAGCCCTGGTGTGGCCATAGAACTAGGATACATCGGATAGAATGTTTTTTAACAGAGAGCAAAAGAATACCCATCTAAAAGTAGCTTATATAAAAAATTTTAAAATATCTGTATACAAATTTCCAGAATCAGGCATTCCAGGTCCCTTCTCTCATTCTTCAATATTACCAAGGATTTTACCATTTTTCTCTACCCTCCTCCCTGTGTTGCCTGTGTTTGTAGAATTGTCTCCTCATGGTCAAAAGTTGGTGGTCACAGTTGAAGGGCTCATCTGTGGACAAAACACTGTTTGACTAAAGAAACCCTTTATAGATTGGGTCAGATACTCATACTCTCACTGAAGAAGAGGTTGTGAAGGTATCTGATGATTAGCTCCATAAAGTGGAATTGGTTTTCATCCGAGTAGATGCTGGTGGGAAGGGGAAGGTTAGGCTGATGATCTAACCTTCAGTTTTGTCAGAACCTCTTTATTCTAGATGGTTATGCTCCAGGAATATTGTTACCAGTGGGTATGAGATACAACCTTTCCCTCTTAACCACACTCAGCATGTTGCCGGCTGAGTATGAGATGAAGGAGAGACAGCATTGCCACTGTTCTTCCTGTCTCCCCAGCAGTCTCCCCAGCAGTCCCTGCTGAGGTGTCTTTCATTTTAGGGTTCATTTTGATCTCAGGGAAGGGTTGGCGATATGTTATCTATTTGCAAAGAATTTCCTTTTGTTTGCACCCAACAGTAAAAACTTAAAGTAAGTCCTGTGGTCAGACCTTCAGTATTCATTCAGTCAGGAACTCAGCATCCATCATGTGTCAGGCACGGTGTCAGTCTCCGGAGTTACAAGACGAGTCAGACAAATGCCCACTGTCAGGGTCACAGGTCTGGGCTTTGAGTGTGCTCGATTTTCTTCCTGGCCCCATCAGTCTGGGACTCTTGAGACTTTTTTTCTTCTATGCTCTGGATGAGGTCTGATAGACCTCAGATCGTCCTGCAGGAAGTCACTGCTAGTGAACTTGAACTAGTCCATAAGATGAAAACTATTTGCTCTCCTTGTCTCGTCTCTTTAATTTTCAGTTGGAAAATCTGAGGTTTTTTGCCGAATGAGTCTAGTCAGCTCTGAATCTTCAGCAGGATATAAGGTGGGCCTGGAAATGACCACAGCCCTCTGCATTCGTTGGATTCCTACTGGAAGGAAGACACGACATGTCCTGCCATGACTTGGCTCCCAGAACAGTGATGTGAGTGAGTGATCCGGAAATAGATGCAGTCTGTGGTTACATCCAGAATATCTATACCACAGCATTCTATAGTAGAAAGGTGGCCAACGCTCTTTGCCCAATCCTGGAATCTGATGTCCTTTCCTCAGACCGGGAAGTCAGCTGGGCTTGGACTTGGGAGAGAAGAAGCAGATGACCTTGATGGAAGAGGACCACCTTCTTCTGTCCTGGCCACTTCCCCTTAACGCAGTGATCGGAGCAGCTCATAAAACGATGCCACGAAGATCCCTTTGGCATCTCAGAACAGAAACTCCAGGCCTTTGGAGGTTCTGCTTCGGTTTTCTCTGATTCAGCTAAAGGGAAAATTAAAGAGTCAGCTTGACCTCTGAGGCTGCTGAATGTCAGTGGGTGTGTAATATACATCGTAAAATATACTCAGCAAAGTGTGGGTAATGCAGGGAACTCATGGATACAGATTTCATTGGAGAAATAGATGGGTTGCTTAGTTTTGGATTTGGGCCGTCTGTTTTATTTTTCTTGAATTTGAAGGCACTTTCCTAGCAGAGTATGTATTTTGAACTTGCCTGGGGGAGAAGAGGACGTCCATTTATTTAGATTTTCGTGTTCTTTGGCTATGAACAAGGCTGGTGAACTCAACTCCAAGATGCCCCTCGGTTCAGATATCTCAATCTCGTTCACACAGGGAGATAAAGTGTGAATTGACCATCTCACGCCTGCTGCGGAGACTGGGGGTTCCAATCTGAGCTCTGTGATTTGAAAGGGACACTGAGTGAAACGGCACACACGGGACAAGAAGATGATCCCAGGCGGGTCACTTGCTATACTCGTCTGCCCAAACTTCACGGACAGGTGAAAGCAAAGGCTCAGTTTCCCCAGGCACCAATTCTTACTGAGATTCATGTCTAGAAAAATTTACCTTAGTACTATTTGTAACTCAAAATAATTTGGAAAGGGCCATATGTGCACTGACCGGCGATGGGTCAATGAATTATGGTTTAACCATATGATAGAAAAATGTGCAGCTACTAGAAATATTGTTATGGGAGAATATTTATTTGACCTGGGAAAATATTTATACTATAATATTAACTGAGAAAAAAATTAAGTGAAGTATAATGGTATATTGTGTAATTTTTTAAATTACACAAACATAATTATATACACATATACATATTTGTGTAGTCACTTTTTAAAAGGTTTTAAGTATTTATTTGAGATAGACAGAGCAAGAGAGAGTGAGCACAAGAAGGGTGAGGGGCAGAGGGAGATGCTCCCCACTGAGCGGGGAGCCTGATGTAGGGCTTGATCCTGGGACTCTGGGATCGTGACCTGAGCCAAAGGTAGACTGAGCCACCCAGGCACCCTACACAGTCATTTTTTATTTTTTTATTATGTTTTTAAGATTTTATTTATTTATTTGACAGAGAGAGAGAGAGATCATAGGTAGGCAGAGAGGCAGGCAGAGAGAGAGGGGGAAGCAGGCTCCCTGCTGAACAGAGAACCCAATGTGGGGCTCAATCCCAGGACCCTGGGATCATGACCTGAGCCGAAGGCAGAGGCTTAACCCACTGAGCCACCCAGGTGCTCCACAGTCATTTATTTAACAAGTGTGGCTGGAGGGCCAGATACTGTGTTGGGGGCGGTGGATAGGAGTCCAATAAGGGTAATTCCATCCCTGCTTTCATGGAGTTTACAGTCCTTTCTGTGTAGGAAAAGGCATGGCAGCAAATATGTCATATATTCATAGAACTTTTTTCTGTTTTGGTGGGTAACTTAAACTTCATTTCTTTATATATTTCTATGTCTTTTAGATTTCCAGCTAAAAGTAAATATCTTTTATAGATAGAAGAAGACAACAGATGTCCTTTCATTTCAATGAGCAGAGCTGAAAACCTGCCCCCTGACGTGTGGGTCTGTCCCTGAAATGGGACGATCCGCTCCATAAACTGAACGCGTTTGCCTGGGGACCAGGACACGGTCACTAACCCACTCCACGACAGCGGACAAGTGATTTTCCTCTCTGGGTCTCCATTTCTTTTCCTCTGCGATGAGCCTCTGACCCGGCTGATGTCAAAGGTCTTTCCAACTCTAATGCTCAGCTCATGGAACAGTATGTACAGAGACTTTAGATGGGGAGAAGAATTTCCATAGAAGCACATAGAAAGGTCAGTAGAGCACCTGCTCATAGGACACTAACTCACAATTTGGTTCTGGTTTCTTGTCTCACACACAAAGGTTATCTTTAATTTATGTGCAAATCTCTTTTTAAGGTTTTATTTATTTATTTGAGAGAGAAAGAGTGAGTGAGCACTGTTGGCAGGGGGGAGCAGAGGGTGAGGGACAATCAGATACCACCCCCCCATTCAGTGTGGAGCCCGACCTGGGGGGCCAGATCTCATGACCCCGAGAATGGGACCTGAGCCGAAATCAAGAGTACAAGGTCTAACACAGTGAGCCACCCAGGTGTCCCTGTGCAGATCCATTTTGGAGCGTTCTAGACTCTTCCTCCTCCAACAGTTGCCTTTTTCCTACCTGGGAGAAACTCAAGAAAAAATGATAAACATAATCTTCTCTTTGTCTACTCTCTGTGTGCTCTAAAGCAAATAATTTTCTATTAGTTATTGACTATTCTGCCTGGTCTCAGGGTAGAGGTAAGAGACGATACAAAGTGAGAATCAGGCATGATTTTGACCTTAGGGGCTTGAAGCATCGATGGGGAGAGACGATGAAAGCTTAGGGAGCAAAGGGAGAAGGGCACAGCCGCGTGCACAGGCTGGCCCGTGTCATTCCATCAGAATATGGCACCGTGGCTCGCAAAAAAGGAGCCAATGGCATGAGTGAGACTAGTTAGGAGAAGATTTCTGGAATAAGCAAGGTGTGACCTAAGCCTTACTGGATGAGCATGATTTAGATAGATTCTAGGAGAGGACAGAGTGTTTCTAGCAGCACAGCCATGAAAATCAGGGAGGAAAAGCTGCTGATCCTAGGATTGTGGGACATAGTGGATGAAAATACAAGGTGCCTAGGTAACTTTGAATTTCAAATAACAGTGAATAATTTTTTGGTATAAGTATATCCCATACTTGGTGCCTATGCTATTTGGGACATATTTAGATGAAAAATTATTTGTTGTTTATCCGAAATCCTAATATACCAAGAATCCTGTATTTGATAGGCAACTCTGATTAGTGTTCGCTCATATGCGTGTGTACTGACATCCAACAGCAGCTCCACTGTTCCAAGAAGATGATTCAAATTCCTATCCCACCACTCTGGACATTTAGACAACCATACGGGTTCTGCCATTGAGTGTCTACTGGCTTACCTTGAGTGAGTAATTCTAGATGTATCTTCTTTATTGCACCGTTAACCAAACGAAGCTTTTTGGACGGGTGCTGGTGCGTTCTAGGGTGTTAGCATGAGAGCATCTGATATCAGAGAAGGGAAAATCAGACTCCTCCCGTCCCCCAGAGAAGAAAAGCCGATCCCTCTCTAATTTCTAGCCCGTGGCATTCACAGTTACATGCTAATACGTCGTCTCCTGTGCCTTTGTCTGGGCGCAGCTGGAGTCCCTCATTTCCCTCGTCTGCCTCTCCCTGTATGATCTGACCCCTTCCTTCACCCCTCCTGCCCCTCTCAAATTCCTCCCAGAATGCAGTGGGCCCGTGACCTCTCTTGAACGGTTGCTGGAGGGGAAGAGAAAATATCAAGACCCTTATTCTGTCTCCCCTATCCTGCAGAACAGGAAAACCAACACCCTCCTCCTGTCCCCCTCCCCCCACCATCACAAAACTTAACACAAGAGAAGGCAGCAGGGGTGGATGTCTCTGCTCCATCTCGACAGGAGGGAATCAGCCAGATTTTCACCTGTAAGTCACCCATTCCTTGATGTGAGCGCCACTTCTCTTTCCCACAGAAAACTGCAGGAAAGGCCATCCCCTGTCCCCGCAGCATCTGTGGCGGGCTTATGCGGGATTGCTTTTACACGGTACCACCAACGGATTTCGAAATGTGTTCCCTCTTCTCAATCAAGGGCTCATTTGCATGAAGTGAGTTCCCTTTGTTCACGAAAACTGGGTCTCCAGAAGAGGTGCCTTGCTTCTGTGTCCTTGCTTCCCCCACTTGAACTTGAACCCTTGAACTGGGTCTGACCCCTCCTGGTCCTGGGCACCCGAGGGGCCACGCAGGACCACCAAAGCCTATGAGGCACCCAAGGCACAGACTCTGCAATGGGCAGAAAGGCCACTTCTGTGGGATTTGCTCTGGAAACAAGCAAATCATTTACGTATTTGCTGCTTCCGGGTCAGGATCGCATTGCGGTAGACCTGGATGACGCCGTCCTACTGTTCATTCTTTCTGTATCACACACTCTCTCACCAGGGCTTATGAAGTTCCAAGGTGCTGGCTTCTGCACCCATCTTTGGACATGCTTTACAGTTCAGCTGGGGTTCAGTTTAACCCCCAGAAGTGAGTATCTGCTGTCCACTCTGTTCTGACCCAGGCTTGGGCCTGGTGGAAATGCAGCTGCCCCAAACCATCATACAACATATTTCCCTGGGCACCCAGTGGTCGGTGTGTTGTTTCTGGGGAGGGACATCTGAGCCAACCTAACCCAAGTGACTGCTAAGAAAAGGAGTCACTTCTTCTTTAGACAATAGGAAAGACACACACTTTCAAAGACAGCCTGACTTTTCACTTACCCGGGCCTGAATCCCACACACCTAGGTATGGGACTGGGTAGCTGCCTGTTAGCAGCATGGGCCTTCTGGTTTTTGAGCGAGGCCCGTGACTTGGCAGGATAGTAAGACCTGATTTGGCAAAGGCCGTGTGCTTCTTTTGTCTGTATTAAGGCCACAGAGGAGAATTAAGGCACATAAATTCTGAAAGATTAGATTAGATAAGAACAAGGCGGCTGTTGTTTTGCTAGGGCTTAAAGGGTATCGCAAAGGTTGTTGGACCCAGTGCTGTTTGGTTTAGCGATTTCCCCCATCTTGGTCAGCTCTGGCTCCTGTAACACCACCATAGAGTGAACATAATATGAAATACCATCAATGGACACTTATTTCTCTGAGTTCTAGAGGCTGGAAAGTCCAAGATTGGGATGTTAGTGTGGTTAGGTTCTTGGTGAGTGCTCTCTTCCTGGCTTGCTGATGGCCGCCTTCTTCCTGTGTCCACCCATGGTGGAGAGAGAGGGAGAGCAGTTTCTCTGGTATTTCTTCTTATACGGGTGCTAATCCCATCATGGGGACCCTATTCTCATGACCTCATCTAAATCCAATCACCTCCCCCAATTCCACCATCTTGGAGATTAAGTTTCAACACAGGAATTTTGGGAAGGCATGAACATTCAGTCCATAACACCCCCTTGCTGATTTGAATACTGTTGCTGTTGTCTTTCCCCTGCTCACTGGTGCATAGTATGTCTCACGAGAAGGGATAGAAGTTGTATGTGGATTTGGATGGAAGGAGGATGGACAATGACACTTCCAAGGACTCAGCTGGGCTCGGATGGTCTCCCCTGCTCCTCTAGAAGACCTATGATCTCTAGAAGATCTCTAGAAGCATATCTTACTTGTCCAACATGATTCTGGACTCAACTGGATAATTAGGTCATTTTCAGAAAATGATGGAGCAAAAATTTAGTATCTCCCTTCCCTTTTCTTTAATCTCTATTGAAATGAGTTTAGGGTGACGAAATGCAGGCATTCACTCTTCCAAAAGCTTCTGCAGGATTGACTTAAAATCCATGAATATGATGGCAACTGTCATGGCGTCCCCACTTCTGTATATGTCATAGTCTCCCCTTGTATTGGTGTCTTCCAGGTGCTGCTGTCATAGCCTAGGTCGAGCACCCAAGGGCAAGTATCTTCTCTCATCCTGGGTCTTCAACATAGTCTGGGGCACTGTTCTTTATGGAGTGACAGAAGAGTCACTGGCCTGGAAAGTTCCTTAGAGACATCTGGTCAATTTCCTTTAAATTAAAGAGGGCTTCCCAAGGCCATGAAGAGGTAAAGATACCAGGCAGTTAGAACAAGACCTCTCAATTCTTTCTGCCAAGGATCTTTTCTTAACTCTATTGAATTTCATGGATGGTATGCCAAGAAAGTGTCAAGATGCAGAGGCAGAGGGTGCCGTGAGCTCTGGGAGCCAAGAGCCTGACATTCTGAGAAATGGCTCCAAGGGTGTCTGGTTCTTAGCAGCACATGAAGACTGCGCTTCAGGACAAGAGGCTGAGGGCAGGATGCTTACTGAAGAATGGTGAGCAACTTTTCTTCCCTTGGGAGCTCCCCCGACTCCTTGCCGTGCCTCTGTCTTCACAGATGCCTGTCACCTTCTCCATTGACTGACAGCTGGTCTTTGGCATATGGAAGTCCTCAGTGCCTCTAAGCGGGTGAACTAACAGCTGAGTCAGGTTCTTTCATCTCAGGGAAAGGAGGTGAGAGGGGAAGAAATAGTATGGCGGAGTCAGAGGCGGGAGAGAATTCTCTAGTTGACTAAACTCTTAAAGGCAATACCACAGCACAGAGTCTATGTAAAGATAGTATTACTCTTCTTGGATATCAATGGAGGCAAGAGGCTGGTGTAGATTGTTGTGTGTGTGTGTGTGTGTGTGTGTGTGTGTGTACACACGAGTGGGCACACCCACTAGAGAGAGCAAATGACAACAGCAAAAATTCTCATTGCAAGCTCTAGTGGACTGGCACCAGTTTGCTTTCTTCATTGTAGCCTTCGCAGGAACTTGGAGAAGAAAATACCCCCTTCCTTTCAGAAGAGGCAACAGACTGTTCTGCCTTAAACAGTCTGTGATAATGCTCCCAAATATGAACCAAAGCCCCTTGAAAAGGGATAGCTAAAATAGACTAAACTTACAGAGTGAGATTTATATGGTCAAGCTGATAGTGAAATGAAAAATGTTGTTTTATTGGTGGCTGCTCCTTGAGTTTCTTTTTCCCATTTGTAACTTCAACAAATTGAATACTAATTTTAAATTAAAAAAAAAAAAAAAGAATCTGTTGTAGAATTCCTCTGGTTTAACCTGACCTTGTATTAAATATATCAACCTAACCTATTATATTAAATATGTGTTAAATATATCAACACAAACCTATAGTTACATTCTTGGTATTATGGTGAGTCTTTTTTTTTTTTTTTTAAAGATTTTATTTATTTATTTTACAGAGAGAGATCACAAGTAGGCAGGGAGGCAAGCAGAGAGAGGAGGAAGCAGGCTCCCTGCTGAGCAGAGAGCCCGATGCGGGACTCGATCCCAGGACCCTGAGATCATGACCTGAGCCGAAGGCAGTGGCTTAACCCACTGAGCCACCCAGGCGCCCCTATTATGGTGAGTCTTAAGTGGGGAAGTAAGGGTGTCCTATTTGCGAAATAGGTACTCTGTGTCCCGATATTGGTAGCCATTCTGGAGCGCTTTATTCTGGTTGAACTTAGCCAGTAGCGGGCTACGCTGTGTAAATATAGCCAAATCAACTTATCTCTCCCTGCAGTGTTCTAGAATAGTCTCTGAAGCCAGGACCAATCTGGGTGAAGGGAGTTTGAGCAGGCCTGGGTTATGAGCATGTGTGAGAAGAGTGGCAAGTTTTATTCTCTTTGAGAGGGTCGTGCACACTGTGGGAGGAGGCAGCTCGGTGAGGTGGATTTCTTTCTGGAATTCGAGGTGTGCAACTCATTCATAGCCAAATGTTTACTGTTCTCTAGGAAAGTTCAACCCTGGACTGGGCTCAGGGCCGGGGTTTGTCTATCTTGTCTATTTGTTTTGTCTTATAAAATCCCAAATCCCTTTTATTGCTTAAGAAAAGTTCTAAATTCTCCACATTTAAAAAAAAAAGCTTCAATTGTGTCATTGTGTCTGGAAATCGTCTCAGGAAAGCGTCCTGCAGGTCTGGATAAAGGATTATTGTAAGGCTTTCGTTTCGATGGAACTCATTAAAAGGCCGGCATGGGAAGGCTAATTTCACTCTTGTACTCGAGTTGTTAACAAGTAAGTAACAATGACCACAACAACAGTAAATCAGACCTGCCGTTTCAGTTAATGTTTATTTAGCCTTTACTATGTGCCAGATTTTGTGCTAAACACTTTACAAACCTTATTTCACCCAGTTCTTGAGACCCACCAGGTGGTTGTTTACCCAGACAAAGAGGCAGCCAAGGACTCTCTGGTCTTCGGTATTTTTCAACTTCTGAGCCCAAATGGCAGAATTTTAAACCATGTGGTAGAGTGAGGTGAGTAAGCGAGCCTGCTCCTCACTGTTTTTCTCAGAGGGAGAAATCATTTGATTCTTGGGAAAAGCCACTGAAATCCATTTGGCTCAGGTAGACAAAAACCGTGCGTTCTGGGCTCCCCGCTCTAGAAAAGGGCCAACGGGCCTTCAGGAATCAGCCCTGCCGTTCAGTCATCTCCTGAACGATATTTAGGTGTCCATGGTCCCAGGCGTGACGTCAGATACTGACCATTGCTGCCTAAACACTTAGTTTAGATGCTCTTAGATTTGAATTGAGTTCCAAGACTCTAGGACCCTCAATGTAGGGTCATCATAGGGCTTCATGAAAAAGGATTGAAAAATATGCGAAAGGATATGTCAGATGGGCTTCTCCCACCCTTAAGAATCTGTTGCTGGAGATCTACTCCTTTTACCTCCCAACATATGATGTTCTTCTTAGGTAGTCACTCTCTTTTTAAGATTTACTGATTTATTTGAAAGTGAGAAGACATGAGTGGGAGAAGAGCAGAGAGAGAGAGAGAGAGAGAGAACCTTAAGCAGGCTCCACGGTCAGCGTGGAGCCTGACTCAGGGCTCCATTTCATGATCCTGAAATCATGATGTGCTGAAATCAAGAGTTGGACGCTTAAGTGACTGAGTCATGCAGGTGCCCCAGGCCGTGTCTCCCAAGCACAGCCCTGATCTATGCAGAAGGCAAAACCGTCATGACAGACGGGACCGTGAGGACAAACCAGCCTTGGAAGTTACTGAGTCGTAAGTGCAGTCACAGCCCTTCACACAGTCACTGATCGGAGCAGTTGGCTTCTCTTTGCCCTTCCAGGTTTCCATTATCCTTTCCTTTCCGTCCCAGATAAAGGTTCTTCTTCATTGTCCCTCGTCAATAAAGAAGTAAGAGCCATTCTGGCTGGTGGGCTTGGGCCTCACCTTTGAGGTCAGATTATAGCCCAAGTACCTCTGTCCTGACAGTGTTTTGTTTTCCCCTGAGGCCTTTGGCTGAATCAGTCATTTTCTCCTTTGTTCACAGACTTGGCTCATTCTTGTAGTTATTATTATTATTATTATTAATTTTAAAGATTTTATTTATTTATTTGACAGACAGAGATCACAAGTAGGCAGAGAGGCAGGCAGAGAGAGAGAGAGAGAGAGAGAGAGAGGGAAGCAGGCTTCCTGCGGAGCAGAGAGCCCGATGTGGGGCTCGATCCCAGGACCCTGAGATCATGACCCGAGCCGAAGGCAGCAGCCCAAACCACTGAACCACCCAGGCGCCCCTTATTATTTTTTTTTAATACTTGACTTTTTAGGTCTTTCTTACCGAATGAATGTATCTCATGACTTTGAAATATGCCATTACTTCTGAGGTTTTCTGAAAAGATAATAAGCCATTTATACCAGTTTATATGTTTATTATTTATTATACATTAATTATATATTATTATTATATTTATATAATATATTATATATTTATTATATATTATTTAAATATATATAATTTATTTATATATTATATATTTTTAATATATTATGTGTTTATATAATATATTATATAAATATAAATTATATGTATTTAATTATATATTTTAATTTATTCATTATATATAATTATACATTTACCAGTGCAGCACTGGGCATTTGCCTTTTGCATCCGTGTTTCCCAGAGTATTTTTCAGCGGTGATCCATACGTGACTTGGGAAGAAATACAGAGAGCTGAGGGGAGAGCCGAAGGAACTGGGCTGGTGGTTTAGCTTCGTGGGGAGAAAGCAAATGACCTGAAGGAGCTTAGCGTGTGTTAGTCGTTGCCTACTTGACAGCTCGGCTTGCATATGCCACGGAGCCTCACACTCAGCCAGTCTGAAAGGGTCTCAGAACTTCTTCAGCCTCAATGGATTCCAGAGCCCAACACTTGCTCGCAGGCAGATGCCGCCCTAGTTTAGGGGATCCCTGGCATTGCCACGTGGCCCTCCGACCCCTCTTTCCAGCACCTTCCTGTGGGAGCTGTTTCCACCCTTCTCCTGGCAGTCTGTGCCCTTGAGTTTAAAGCTCCTGGCTTTTTGGCTGATCGGTGATGCTCGGGGTAATGAGGAGCCTCCGTCCACGGGACAAACGCAGGACACATTTCGGATGTTACTGTGGAAATTACAGTTCTTAAAAATGGTAGCATAGGAGACCTGGTGTGTTCGAAAGGGTCAAGTTTGGATTAAAATGAGAATGGTTCCGGTGCAGTTGGGGGCGGGGGGGTGAGGACACAATCCTGCATCTCCCACAAACGGTGACCAGGATTAAGGTAGCGTTCGGAAGCCCGGGCTCCCTTCCTCCCCGGTGCTGCTCACCATCTGTCAGCGCACAGCTCTCTCTAGTATTGCAACAATTCCCAATTGCGATCTCTTAAAATAAAGCTTAATATATTCACATCTGGTGGTTTCCTGCTCCAGTTATGCTCAGTTTTGGCCTTCATTAAAAAAAAAAAAAAAAAAAAAAAAAAAACTATTCTGTGATTGCTTTGTGTTGCTTGGGAAGGGTTTCTGGATTAGGGATTTGTGACTCTCTTTGATTGCATTGTGATTGCATTTGCAAGTGACAGAACAGAGGAAATCTGAAATCTGCTTTTACCAGGCGTCTGTGGGTACCAGCGCTGGCTGCAGATCAAAACCATTTAAGCAAATTTTTTTTTTTTTTTTTTTTAAAGAGCAGATTGCCGAACCCTGCTCCAGACCTACCGAACAGAATCGCCAGGCACAGAACTGGCCATTTATTTTTAAAAAGCTCTTGCAGGTGAGTCCCATGTGCAGCTAGGATTGCTAACCATCAATATGAGTGATTTTCAGAAGTCTTCTCAGAAATTGTCAGTCTCCTATCTCTCTCTCTTGAAGAATGCTTTCTTCTGTGTTGACAGAAGACATTTTCATCCCGAGTATTAATAATGTTGAAATATCTGCATATGCTCTCTAAACATCAAGGGAAATGGCTTAATAATATTGGTTTTCAAAGGAGCTATGGGGCAAAGCATTTGCATTTGGGACTGTCATCCACATTAATTCCTAAAGGTAGGAGCAAGTGGGCTTCCTGTGGGAAGACTGCTAAGGCACAGGTTCTTGCCTCTACGGGATTCTGTCTCAACTTTTTTCACTTCCAATTTACCCATTTGGCATTTCCTCCAAACATTTAAAGACGGAAACAGAATAGTTCTGTACTTCCGGATAGTAACCCTTTCTGGTGCCCTCTAAGATTTAAAATGAACAGCCAGACAATGGTTTAAAACACCTGAATTTAAAGCAAGCTTTGGGATAAGACTGTCCATTGCTACCCTCCCCTCAGTGCAGAAACACAAGCTAGAATTTCTACACTGAACCAAGCACTCTCCCCTTTCCTCTGATCTTCAAATGCTTTCCTCCCTCACCTGTCCGCCTCACCAGGAAAAACCATCCTCTTCTTGCCTTGCTTAAGCTTCACGGCTTCTCTTAATTGCTCTTCTGAAATCTGGGGCTTTTTTTCTAGCACAGAAGCCTTTTGAAGCAAGCAAAAGCATTTTTTTTTTTTTTTTTTTTTTTTGCTAAACTCTCACCAGAGGGGTGTTAAAAACCTCTGTAGTAGAGTGAATCAAGTGGATGGAGTATCTTGGTAAAACGTGTTCTCTTTCCTTTGACAGGGTAAAACCCCTTTCGAGGAGGAAGGGAAGAACATATTCTCATTCGTGCATGAATTTGCATTCATGAATTATAATGTCAGACTGTTTCTCTGGATCTTACTTTTAAAAGCTGCTACCTGGTGTTATTCCCATACCCTACCCCCTAAAGGAAACTGTGTATTTGTTAATATAGAGCAGTTGTGACAATGTTGCAAGACAGATGGAAATTTTGCAAGTGTTTACCAGATGGGAAAGGGGAGGAGGGGAGTGGGTGGGCACCTGGGGTAAAAAAAAAATCTCCCAGGAGAGCACTTGAGAGAGGACCTTACAAATGGGGATGAAATGAACAGACCGAGATGGAGGAAGAGGCAGAGCCCTGTAGGGTAGGAGCCAAGGGAGGCCTGCAATTGATGGGAAACTCACCAATGCTTTGGACTGAGACTAAGAACAGAGCTCCAGGTCATCTTAGGAAAGGCAAGCTTGTTACACCTGAGACAGTGTGGCCAGGGAGAGGTAGAGCCAAACGAATGGAGTCCTTGAAGAGGAGGATGTACCCAGAAATCTACTGTGGAAGACAGCTTTGCCTCTTCCAGACCACAAAATATGGACTGGACAGGCTGGGGTGAATTTCCAAGGGAAGGGAAGAGAGAGGGAGAGAGATTGACAAAGAGACAGAGAAGGAGCGTCTTACAGATGCAGTATTTCATAGAAAAACTAAAAATAATGGAATCTGGTATCTGGAAAAATTTAGAGGAGAGACAGAAAATGATATTTACTGACACTAACTTGCATATCTGGATAACATATACACACTGTTTATAATACAACAACCAGGAAAGTCACCTGCTCTACCATGTCACAGAGTAATAGTAGGGCCATTAGATGGGCCCCTGGGTGGATGGCCCAGATAGTTAAGAGTCTGCCTAAGGCTCAGGTCATGATCTCAGGGTCCTGGGATTCCCAGGTTGAGCTCCCTGCTCAGCAGGGAGTTTGCTTCTCCCTCACCCTCTGCTCCGGACCGCCCCCCTGCTGGCTTATGCTCTGTCTCTCTCTCAAATGAGTAAGTAAAATTAAAAAAAAAAAAAATAGTAGGGCCATCAGGGATGATTAGATGAGTGACCAGCCATACAGTAGAACAGCTCGGACTCAGGGGTAGAAAAGGCCCGGACTCCAGCTCAGCTCTCCTGGAACTTGAATTATTCTTGTCTGCCAAATGGGAACAGCAGTACTCCCTACCTTAATAGGTTGCTGAGAGATGAAATGAGGGATCGGGCCTTGGGTCTCAAAGACGCACGGATTTTCGACATGGAGTTCAACACATAAGGTAATGGGGATTCAATTTGCTACATGCAGGCTCTTGCCAAAAAAAAAAACAGCGTGTTTTTACAGGGGCGTGTAAGAACTTTGCCTCCTGAGCTGTCAACAGCTCTTTTCACCAGTGACTCAGAGTTGGAGAGAGTGCGGGTGGGAATCAGGCGAATAATGTGAAAGTCATGGACACTTTGGAAGGTGACGGGAAATGTTGCAATGACTGACAGCTTGCTTACTGCTGGCTTACATCTTCTCATATCTTCAACACTGCGTCAAAATGTTTGACCGTGAAAATGTTGGACCACGAACTACTGTATGAACACTAAGTCATGCCAACCTTGGCTTCATAAGGTTCCCACCAGGTCTTAGAGATCAGAAGTCTGGTGGGATGCTTTATTTTGCTCTGATTTCACTAAAGACCTCCTCTGATTCACAATGAATTCATGTTATACTTTGTTTCTTTCCTTTTGACCTTTTACTGCACATTTGTTTCCTGGTGTTTTCAAGATATTTTCGTGTGTGTTCCCCTAGAGGACAAGTTTTGCCCATTTTTAAAAAGATAGATAGATAGATTTTAGAGAGAGAGATTGAGAGACTGTGTGAGCAGGAAGAGGAACAGAGGGAGAGGGACAAGCAGACTCTGAGCCCAGCAAGGAGCCTTTTGTGGGGCTCCATCCCAGAAACCTGAGATCATGACGTAAGTGACACAAAGAGTCAGGTGCTTACCAACTGAGCCAACCAGGTGCCCCAGTCATGCCCATTTTATACCCTTTTCATTTTGCTTTGCTTGTGTGATAGGCTGAATAATTGCCTCCCCCCACCCCGAGGTCTGTGGCCTGACATCTGTGAGTGTTACATTACACCACAAAAGAGAATTAAAATTGCAGATGGAATTAAGATTGTTCATCAGTTGACCTTAAAATAAATTCTGGATCATCTGAGAGGAGCCTGTGTCAACACAAGGTCCTTACAAGTGGAGGAGAAAAGCAGAAGTGGTTCCATGGGAGAAGAACTCAATTGGCCTTTGCTGGCTTGGAAGATAGAGGAAGGGGCCATGAGCCAAGGGGTGTAGGTGGCTTCTGGAAGCTGGAAAAAGTAAGGAGCTGATTCTCCCCTAGAGCCTCTGGAAGGAGCACAGACTGACTGGCACCTTGATTTTGGGCTCGTGAGACCTGCGCCCGACTTCTGACCTCTGGAACTGTGAAATAATAACTTGTATGGTTGACACCCCTAAGTTTGTGCTCATTTGTCCCAGCAGCCATAGGAATCGAGTACAATTTGCCTCTCGCCCCATGTGAGCTGGGTCAAAACTGCAGCATCGGGCAGAGGGCCCCAGTCTGAGGATGAGCTCCTGCCATGCCGGGGGTACTAGCCAGGGGCTTTACCTAGGACTCTGCTCTCATAGCGGGGGGCTGAGTGGGGGGGAAGACCCTGCCGCAGGGGAGCTCTGCTGGAGGAGCACGAGCCGCACCCTCATAGAACCTTCCTCATCCTTCCACACCATCCCCACCCGCTGCGCCATTGTCACGGGCTCACTTCCTGTTTCGGTCCTTGACTTACCAGAAGCGGCTCTCCTTTTCTGAGAATAAGTCCACTTGGCCATGTAGAGAGAAGCCGTTCAGGAAACACATACTGAGGTTTCATTCTGAAAATCTTCATGTGAGAGCTGACGTTGGAAACCTCAAAGACCCCCCGGGTTTAGTAATGGTTTAGAGAACTAGTAAGTACGAAAATGACCCAAGGGCTCCTCAGAAACTAGTGACTAACATGCCCATTCTAGCCTTCACTCTGCAAGATGCAAGAGTAAAATTTTTGAATTTTTACTGTTGAATAATTGAATAATAATTTTACTGTTGAATAATTCTGGCCTTTTGGTGTAGTTTTCCTTCCGGGATTCACTTTTGCAGGACTGTCCGCCCCCGGAGCCTTGTGTCTGGAGCTCACCTGAGGTTTACTGGAAATGCTGGATCTCTCCCTTCAGGTTCCTGAAGCGTCATGAATTGGCTGTTTGAGTTGATGCTGGACATTACTAATCACATCAGCCAGAGAGATCCATGGCTCATGGTGCTCCTAGGACCGCAGGAGAGTGTGAAGGGAGAGATCTCGGCTTCCCAGGAGAGATGGCACTGGCCCGCTCCACAGCCTCAGCCAGCACCGACTTATCTCGGGACCAAGAAATCTCAGAGAGACTCTTCCAGAAGGATTAAACCTGTGGGTCCCTTGGGATTATCCCAGCGTTTCCAGGGCCTGTTGATAAATGTTAAGAGTTCAGTAAAAATGGAAAGAATAAAAAAACTTTTTAAAAAATAAGACAAAATAAATAAAAAGTAATATGAGATAGAAGCTTCAAATGTAGATCCTCAATGGCACATGGTAAGGGGAGAGGGAGGATACAAGCAATTTATGACAGGATGAGAAACGCTATGATGGGAGACATACATCCTGTCTCTCTCTTCCGGTTTCCCTTCCTGCTCCTTCTCTTTCTCTCTCTTCTCCCCACTTTCTCTCTTCTCTGTGGAGACCAAAAGCTCCCTGAGGACAGGTGATGTTTTACTTCCTTTTTATCCCCGCCCCCTGCCCAGAGCCTTGCTTTGTAAGTGTTCAGAATATCTCTGGTCTTTCCCTCAGTGGTCTTTATAGAAAGTATTTTATATTTTCTCTTTGACATTGGCCTAGGTGACTACCTATTCTATTCTATTCTATTCTATTCTATTTTTCCCAGCTTTATTAAGGTCTCACTGACAAAAAAAAAATTGTATATATAAAGGGTACACTATGATTTAATTCATGTACACATTGTGAAAGATTTAACACAATCAAATTAATTAACACTTCAGGCATCCCACAGGGTCTCCTTCTTGACTACTTGGCATTTTAGAGGGACTCCCGAAAACACTGAAGTTAGTCTTTCACTGAGAACTGTCACACACTTTCATAGGGAGGGGAAAATTTAAGGGCCAGTGTTTTAGGGTCTCCACAGATGGTGACCGTACGCCTATCTGTAAAGCCAGGGGAGCACCTCTCCAGGCCAGAGTTAAGAAGAAATCTCTTTTCTGCTGTGTATGACACGCCGCTGAGAAACAAGGACCCGACAAGTCTATTTCGCTCTTGTTGTTGCTGTTTATTCTTTTTGTTGTTAAGATTCCACATACAAAGGGGCACCTGGGTGGCTCAGTGGGTTAAGCCTCTGCCTTCAGCTCAGGTCATGATCCCAGGACCCTGGGATCGAGCCCCGCATCAGGCTCTCTGCTCAGCAGGGAGCCTGCTTCCTCCTCTCTCTCTCTCTCTGCCTGCCTCTCTGCCTACTTGTGATCTCTCTCTCTCTGTCAAATAAATAAATAAAATCTTTTTTTAAAAAAAGATTCCACATACAAGTGAAATTGCATGGTACTTATCTTTCTCTGTCTGATTTACTTCACTTAGTCTAATACCCTCTAGGTCCATCCACGTCATTTGGAATGACACAATTTTATTCTTTCTTAGGGCTGAGTAAGATCCCGTCATGTATATACACCACATCTTCTTGATCTATTCATCTAAAAAGAAAAAAGAGAAGCATAAATAACTACAGAGAGCAAACTAGTGGCTGCCAGGGAGGAAGTGGGTGGGGGAACGGGGAAGGGGAATGTTATAAAATAAATAAATCACAGGGATGAAAAGTACAGCCTAGGGAAGGGAGTCCAAAATATTGTCATACCTTTGTCCGGTGACAGATGGTCACCGCACTTGTGAGCAGAGAATAATGTATATATTTGCCAAATGATGCGCTGAAACTAATATTACATGTCAACTACATTTCAATAAAAAGTAAAGTAAAATAAAATAAAATAAAATAAAATAAGATAAAAGGATCCCATGAAAAAAGAAGTCTTGGAACTTAAGACATGTTCTGTTTCCTGGTGGAGGGTATGCCCCTTCCTACCTCTTCAAGCCGTAGTGGGCATCAGCAGGTAGGCAGCAAACATCCGGGAGCTTTCGCATCAAGCAGGATGTCAGTCTGCCAGTTTCGTGGAAGAAAGGAACAATGGCTGTTCCATTTGCTTTTTATAGCAAAGCCCATTTGGGAAGAACGAAGACAGGAGGATCTCCCGAAGAGCTTCCTTTCCCTGAGGGTTGGCCCATCTGCTAGGGAGAAGCGAGAGTGCTGTACGCGCTGAGTGTGGCCTGTGCCAGCCGGGATGCTGGCCCACGCGGCCATTGAGTGAATGACATGCTCTGGGTGCAGGCACGGCTGTCAGGGGCCTCCTTCCCGGGGCTGAGTCAACTGGCTTCTTCCCCGAGGCGACAGGGGCATATGTTCCAGGCACACCGTTGGGACTCTTTGTCCTCCAGACCTTCTTCAGTCGGGGACCGCTGGGGGCATGAACCAAAGCTCATCTCTTGCAAAGGAGTCCACAGTGAAGGAAAATTCACCAAAAACATTTCTGAATATCACATATCGTTGAGCCATTGAAAGCAGAAAGCAGGGAACAAGTGGTAACCAACCATGAATGCCTCCAGCTCATGAATCGAATAATAATTTTTAGATACAATGGACTGGATTATCATGAAGTTCTTTTACTTTGGTGTTAAGAGCTCCCCGTTATCATCTCACAGAAGTGTGGTCCACCAGCTCTCCAAGGCTGGGCTTTTGAGTTTTCAAATACTTTTCATCATCTTTCCCTTTCTCGTTGTGACCTCTTTTTCAGAGTCTGTTTGGAAGTACTTCCTAGGTTTTTTTTTTGTTAATCTTCTTCCCCCTCATTTCTCGTGAAACTAATAAATTGCTTTGTTGTAGTCATATGTAAAGTAAGAATAAATAAGTCCTGGAAAGAACCTAACGAGTTTCCTGTGAACTGATAGCTCTTCAGGCTGTTCTGAGACCTGTTTATTTTTTTCTTCAAACAAGGTTCCTGCTTGTCTTGAAGTGACCCCAAGATAAGGAAGGTATTTCAGACTCTGTGGGTGGGTGAGTCAGGGGTCTTTCCTGAATGGCTCGGACTGGGTTGAGGGTTTAAGGGCACAGCCAAGATCTGGGGGGAAGAAGGATCTCTCTGCTGAGAGCTTGGTGCCCAATCAGTGAAGTTCACTCTGCTGGATGCTGGCTGTCTAAATGGGTGGCCTTCCCCTCCTCAGAGCAGAGACAAGGGGCTCCTGGGGGGCTCAGTCAGCTAAGTGTCTGCCTTTGGCTCAGATCATGATCCTGGGGTCCTGGGATCAAGAACCGGCACTCGACTCCCTGCTCTGTTGGGAGTTTGCTATTCCTTCTGCCTCTCTCCCACTCCCATGCTCGCTCTCAAAAAAATACGTTAAAAAAAAAAGAAAAAATAAACAGAGACAAAATCAATTGAGATGACCTATCATTCGTTGCCTCATATTTTTCCTTAGATGCAATTCATACCTAGGTGAGTCCCTATGCAAAATAATGATCCTTTCAGTATCCTAGGTGACATCATTTGGGGATTTGTTGGGTGACTTCAACTGTGGCTGGTGAAGAAGAGATAACAGAATGAAAATATTTGTCATGTGAACCTCTCACTATCTTTCTTAGTCATAAGTGTTCTGATGCGGTAGTGGGAGTACAGAATTCTCTTATGACTGCTCTAGACATCAGGGATGGAAAATTCTTAGGTCATTCAGTTTACCCTTCAAGACTCACAGAGGATTATGGCTTTCTGTTCATCTTCTGACTTCCCCCACAAAGTGGTGGCTGAAGATCTTGGTGTTGGGGAGATGTTTTCAAAGAGCCAAGCTAAATGGCGCCCTTTGTCATTCCATGGAATTAACCACCTCTAGTGGGAGAGCCACGCCTAGACTGTAAGCCACTGGGTTTCATTCTGACTCTCCACGGAACAAAGAGCAAGTCCCTTAAAAATATTCTGATGCCTCCAATTTTTGTCTTTGCCAGCACCTTCCAACAGCAGTAGAATGTGAGGTGCATATGGCATTTAAAATGTTCTAGAAGTCAAATTTACAAAGTAAAAAGACCTGAGTGACACTAGTTGAACGTGTTTTATTTTACCCAGTACATTGAAAAATATTATAATTTCAAGGTATAATTAATACAAAAATCAATGCGATAACTTCCATTCGTATTATTTATATCAAGTCTTGAAATCTATTGTGTTCAACTGCTCCATCACTGGTAGACAGAGCGTTCTGTATCATGGAACTCATCCGTGGCTTTTTTTTTTTTAAATTAAACAAGGTCTTCTAATTGTTCAAAATAACACAAAATGACATCATACAACGGTGATATCGAGTCATGGGGGTTACCTACAATAAATGACTTACCTACAATAAATGATTGGGTCCCATTCCCAGAACGAAGAGAAGTTAATGTCTATTGCTTTTTGAGGCGTATTGTATAGATTTGGGGGCCTGAATGAATATCTGCTTTATGACAGAGGCAGGTAAGGACATAGAGTGACGCCAAGAAAAAATATAAAGACGTCTTTTCTTCCCCCGCTTCATCTGCTGGAGGTTCAGATAAACTTCAAAAGATCAGGGAAGGCACCTATGAATCACAAGAGACCATGGAGTCAAGGCCAAGAATAGGTCAGGGCAGTCAGACATGGAAAGGGAGATGCCCTAGAATTAGCAAAATCAGAATATCAGGGGTGTGAAAAACTGAATGTGTGCTATGAGTAAGCCACTCTACTTGGAGTGGTACTTTACCAACCCGCCCAAGTAGCCTCCCAGATGTCATGAACTCATCTCGAAAGAAGTCATGAAGATGGAATTGGTATTTAAAGACCGAGGCATGGGGCGCCTGGGTGGCTCAGAGGGTTAAAGCCTCTGCCTTCGGCTCAGGTCATGATCCCGGGATCCTGGAATCGAGCCCCGCATTGGGCTCTCTGCTCAGCAGGGAGCCTGCTTCTCCCTCTCTCTCTGCCTGCCTCTCTGCCTACTTGTGACCTCTGTCAAATAAATAAATAAAATCTTAAAAAAAAAAAAAAAAAAAAAGACCGAAGCACATTAAGAAAGAGGCTGAAATGCAGAAAGGGTTTGTTGCCATCACAAGTCCAGACAGGAAGGTGGTGGCTTGAACGAGAATTGACACATCCATCGTTATTGCTCTGGCCTTGTCCAAGGCGGAGGGTGTTCTGGCCAGACCACGTGCACATTCCAGGCTGCCTGGCAGGCAGACTGTCGGCAGAGAAGGCAGCCTCCACACGCAAGACAAGTCTCTGTCAGGGAGATCCCACGTCCTCAGCTCCGCCCGGGGAAAGGCAAGTGCTAACCCTTGTCAGACGCCTACTACGAACCAGGCTTCTCGATGATTCTTCTGTATTGTATTAGTCGGCTGGGGCCACCATAACAAGATACCACAGACGGGGCGGCTTAAACTCCAAAAACTTATTTTCTTATGGTTCTGGAGGCTGAAGTCCAAGATCAAGGTCCCAACAGGGTTGGTTTCCTCTGAGGCCTCTCTCTTCAGGTTGCAGATGGCTGTCCTCTGCGTGCATGTGCCTCTGGTGTCTCTTTCCCTTATAAGACATTAGTCATCCTGGATTAAGGCCCTACCCTGAAGGCCTCATTGTTACTCGGTCACCTCCTTAAAGACCTTCCCTTCAAATACCCTTACATTCTGAAGTCCTGGGGGCCAGACCTTCAGCATGTGGATTTGAGGGGAACACGATTCAGCTCACAAGACAAATACTTCCCATCTTACAGATGAAGAAACTGAGGCCCCGTGAGGAGAAGGGACTTGCTTGAGGTCAGTAAACCAGTTGAAACTACAATCTGAATCTCAATTTAGTGTTCTTTACACAGGGACCACTTGGTTTCTTGAGGCAGAATGAGGTATCCTACTAGTGCTAAGACATCTGGAAAACATGAGTTTTCATTGCTCGCATGATGACTTGGGTGTCACAGGGAGTGGCGGGAGTAGGGGTGTGCATGGTTCGATGATGCAGTGGAAGCTGCTTGGGGACTGGAATCTGGAATCTAGGTGTGAGTCTTGGCGACGTCATGTACTACGTGTGTTGCTAAAGCCTGTTGCCCTAAGCTTACATAAATGAATATTCAACAAGCACAAGTGCTTGTCACTGAGCATACATTCTCCCAACCCATGTTTGCAAGCCTGTGAAGAAGATTCTATGAACAGGTCTACTTTCCAATTGAGGGAAGGAGGCTCAGAGGGGGGAAGTGACTGATTCGAGGTTATACAGCCAACAAGGCCTAGAGCCAAGACTCAAACCCAGGTCTGTAGATTCAAAACCAGTACAGTGAACCATTACCGGAACCAGGAATGGGGCCCAGAGTTATAAAATTTTTGCTTTTTCAAGAGAGGAAAATTCTGGGTTTTCATGTAAAATCTCCAGAGTTTTAAATGTTGATTAATTCAAGTTTCGTAGAGACACTAAGCAGATCAAAGCCCATGAGGGGACTTCAACTTTATAATGCATTGGCTCACACCAGTGTATGAGGACTAGATAAGGCCAGGTTTCTTACCTGTCCTGGTAGCTCATGATTCTTTGATGTCATTTGGATTTTATGAAATAGATTTTGTTGGGTACAGCTGTTGCCCATGCGTGACGGGATCTGAATGTGTACCCTGACCAGACCTGACGAGGCAAATTCCTTAACCTTTCTAAGGACAGTTTCCCTGTCTAGAAACTGGAGATTGTACCTCGCACACTGAAGTGAAAATTGAGATAATATTTGTAAAGCACCTGATGAGTACGTGGTGGCTGATGAGCAAAGCGTTAGCACTCAGAACCACTGGCGTCTCTCTCCATGAGATCCCCAGCCTACATGTAGGGGGTCTATGTGGCAATTGGAGGGGCTATAGACAGGGCTGCCACTTTGACAGGTCTCCGACCCACCCAAGGTTCTGCCGTCTTACCTTAAGTTTTTGGAATTGTCAAGAGTTTTTTTTGTTTTTGTTTTTGTTTTTAATGCCACTGCTCAAGGGAGGGAGGAGTTAATACCTTAGTAGGAACTATTTGGTGTTTATTTTGAACAAGTTTTAGTGAACTTTCAATGCGGTGAAAGAGATACAGTTTTCAAATTCAAAACTGTGTAAGAAATACCTGGGGGGCTGGGGTGCCTGCGTGGCTCAGTGGGTTAAGCCTCTGCCTGCAGCTCAGGTCACAATCTCAGGGTCCTGGGATCGAGTCCCGTATCTGGCTCTCTGCTCGAGGGAGAGCCTGCTTCCCCCCTCTCTCTGCCTACTTGTGATCTCTCTCTCTCTCTCTGTCAAATAAATAAATAAAAATCTTTTAAAAAAGAAAAGAAATACCTGGGGGGGCCTGTTTATAATATGGGTTCTGAGATGCCACTCCCAGAGAGTACAATTTAGTCAGACTAGAATCCGGATTCCTACTGCTCTTTGGGGATGCTAAGGCGGTGGTCCCTAGATCATATCCTGAAGCACATTCCTGCCTGGTAGGACCTCCTGAGCTGTCTCTCCATCCATGGTCCCTCCTATACCGTGGCAGCAGCTGGGCCCCCACTCAGGGTGGGCCGGAGCAGCCGGCAGGGCAAGGGAGGCCTGAGGGAGTCTATCCCAACAAGAGGGGCTGAAGTCAAATTCCTCACGGTAGAACCAGCCGGTTCTTTCTTAACACATTCAAGTAATTAAAAAGGGACCATTTCAGTATCCTGAAACAAGCAAGGATCGGCAAGATCAGAATATGGTGTGTTCTGACCTCCGGGCCTCTAGTTCCATCTGTATAAATAGCGCAGCGCTGACAAAGCTGCCATGAAGGGCTTCCTTTTTCACCAGAGACCTTGGGCAAGGCGGGAGGTTTCGCCCATAATAAAGTCACCAGCAGGTTTGCGGCCGTAGCAGGCCTAGTCATCTCTGGCTTCCCACCCACGCACCTTAGCTTGGCGGCTCCGTCCGTATCCCTGCGGCCTGGCTGCCGGGCGGGGCTCGGGGGCCCAGGGGGAGGAGAGGTCAGGGCCAGAAGCCCACTCCTGCGCCCAGGGCCGGACACCTGCTCCTGCCCGCCTCGGGTTCGGGTCAGGGCTGCCTGCCTGAGCTTCCGCCGCTGCGATCCGGACTGTGACATATGCTGCCCAGGTTTTTTTTTTTTTTTTTTCTTTCTTTCCTGCAGCAGCATCTGGAGGAGAAGCTGGGAGGGTCCCAACCAACCACAGGGTGTCCTCTGGAGGCCCAGCTGAGGCGCGTGGGCGGAAACGGCCCCTGGTCTCCGCTTGCTTTCGGCATGAAACACTCACGGAGCACACCACAAGGTTTTTCAGAGGTTAGACAAATTTGCATCCTTCTCCCCCAAGCTAGAGAGGAAGTGCTGGAGGAAGTCATGTATTAAAAGAATGGGGCGCAGGCTTAGGTTAGGAAGAGGGACTGTTTCTTGGCAGCTTTCCTTCTGGCTAGAACCCCCAGTTACCTTTAAGCCATTAACCCTAGAGGATAGGGATGGGGGTGGGGCGGACCCATTTGGAGTTCATTATCGCTGAAAGCCTGTTCCCTATCTTTAAACCTGAGCTTTAAGCTGATCAGCTGCCGTTGTCCTGGGATTCAGCTCCCTGGGGACAGCCGCAAATCACAGGACCGCTGCGCTTAGCACTGCCAACACAGGGCACCGGCCAGCAGCGGGGTGTTAGGGAAAGGTCCTGGCCTTGACCCTGGGGGGGGGGGGCGCGGGGGGAGTGGGGGCGGGGAGAGGAGGTCCTGTGCTGGCCCTTTTGCTTTCGCCTGGAGAATATGGACGAGCTTGTCTTTGATCCCTTAACCGGTTCTGCGCTCTTTTCTTCCTGTCATAAATCCAGTGACACGATATATATTTAAGGGTGAGTCAAACCTCAAATTACATTGCCCAAGAACGGAGCCACTGCAAGGAAAGTGGCTAAATTATTGGCGTGAGGCACAGGATGCCGGAGCCTATGGCACGGAGAAACCACTAGTAAAAGTGGAAGGAAACGACTTTTGAAGATATTGCTACCTGTGCTAAGAAACCTCGAGTGCTTACCAACCGTTTCTGATCAAACCTGAAAGTAAGTCTGTGCCTGTCGTGGGATGTCGGATGGACTTATCGGGGCCCTGTTCCGGCTCAGTGTTCTGCCTCTCTTCAGCCCCGGCAGTGGGATACCGAGGTCCCAGCTTGCCCTTGGAACTCTCTGGGCCAAGCGTATCCCAAGCCTGGTTGAAGGTCAAGTTTGGGGTGTTGGGGAGGATGGGGTCTCATCCAGCCATACGGAGCTTTCTGCCCTCCCCCATCTCCTCTGTGGCTCCCCCTACAACCTTGGGGGCTCATTTACTGCATCCTGGACTGGCCCCTGGTTATTCCAGATTTTTCTCCACTACAGTGCAGTTTGGGTGCTCCCTCCCAAGGGCTTTGTTGCCGAGGTCACCATCTCTGCGCCCCCCCCCCCCCCGCTTGCTTTCACATTCCAGCCGTGTGCTTGGCAGATAAAGACCTTCCCAATAACACCTTCTCCCCTTGTTGGAGTAACTGGGGAGATGGAAAGCAAACATCTGTCCCTCCTCTTATATAACCCGACCATTTCCAAGTTTCCTCTGCCCACTGAAACAGCCTGAGCCACGTTCTTGGGCAGGGCAGCAAATCCAGCCTCTTCCCCCTACCTGTGAGGCTCCTTCTGAGACAGCTGAACAATGTGACGCGGTCCACGGCTCAGGGCTTCTCCCTGGCCACCTCTGGAGGTGTTGCAGCCGCCAGCCTTTGCTGCAAGGGCTCCCTCCTTCCCGCTTCTCGGGGAAGGAAGGATCCTGGAGCCTCCCTCCCATTCCCCAAGAATGGCTAACCTGAGGCTCTTGTGTTGAATGAACTTTTCAGGGCTTGAAGATCATTAAATGGAATTATAATGCAGAAAACGAAAGCAAAATCAATATGGGTGTTTATGGGCTGAAGGTTTGTGTGCCCTTCAAAAGCCATATCTTAAAGCCTTAACCCCCACAGTAGCCCATTTGGAGATGGAGATTTTAAGGCAATAAGGTTAAATGAGGTCATGAAGGCAGGACTCTGATCCAATAGCCTTAGTGTCGTCTTTTTTTTTTCTTTTAAAACTATTTCAAATTTAATGTGATCTTCTTTCCACTTCTTTTTTCTTTTTTCTTTTCTTTTCTTTAAAGTAGGCTCCACACCCATAGGGCTTGAACTCATGACCCTGAGATCAAGACCTGAGCTGATATTGAAAGTAGGACACTTAACCAATTGAGCCACCCAGGCGCTCCAGGCTTGGTGTTTTCTTAAGAAAAGGCACCAGAGAGCTCGCTATCTCTGCGCATGCACACATTTGGGGAAAGGCCACATGAACACGCTGTGAGAAGATGTGCCACCTGCTACCCAAAGGGGGCGGGTTCACCAGACGTCAACCCTGCCAGCACCTTGATCTTGGACTTCCAGCCTCCAGATCTGTGAAAACTAAGTTTCTGTGGTTTAAGCCACCCGGTCTATGGTACTTTGTTCTGGCAGCCCTGGCACTCTGGGCTCTCCCTTCAGGCTGCCGCACACTCACTGCGGACCCTCTCGCGTGTTCACTCTTGCCTGCCCCTTGACTGATCAGCTCTCGTGCTGGCTCAGAGACCCGCAGTCTCTTTTGCCTGTCTCCTGGCCCCAGGCAGAAGGAGGAAAGTGCCATAAATCATCTCTATAAAGACCCGCCCCTGTCCAAAATGAAGATGGATTTTTATTTAACATTTCAGTCTGAAGCAGTTTCATCTGGACGATGCCACTGGGTTTTCCAAAAACCAGCCTTGCTGGGGAAAGGGAGCATCTCCCTAACAGCCTTCCAGAATGCAGAAAGTGTGACAGCTTCTTTTTCCCTTAATGTTAAAATTTTTTTTAGATATTTACAAAATTGATAGAATAGTACAGGAAACACTCACATACCCTTTACCTAGACTGAACGATCGCTAGCATTTGCCTTGTTTGCTTTATATGTGTGTGTATATATATATATATATATATATATATATATAGCGATATATATATATATATATATATAGCGCTGTGTGTGTGTGTGTGTGTGTCTGATTCATTTAAAAGTAAGTTGTACACATCATGATACTTTATCCCTAAACACATCAGTTTGCACCCCCTAAGAGTGAGGACAATTTTACAACTCACCACACCATTAACACCTAGGGAAGGCAGCGTAGGACACGCAGCTTTTACAATAGCCCTTTCCTCGTTTCTGCTTTGTTGTCCTCACACTTGAGGTCACAGAGCAGTGCGTGGTGTCAGTTCTTGGGAAATTTCAAGTTTCCCATCCACAGGGGGAATCTCCCCGTCCATGTGGGGAAATAAGGTTACTGGGATCTGAAGTGTAAGACTGACTTACAATCAGAGCAGAGATGGGTAACCCAAGTTACCTTAAAAGACAGAGGGGCTGCTAGATCTTTAACGCATGACCCGTGTGTCCAGATTAAAGGTAGTAACTTATCCAAAGAGGGAAGAAACCCATCTGGGTCAGAAAAGGCCAGGCTCCAGAGCACAGAGGAAATCCAGAGGCGGAGGTTACAGTGTTCATCACAAGCTGTTAAATTTGTCTGCTCTCCCGGATTGATCCCAGGGAGCCAGTGTCTGGGCTTTCTATCCATCTGATCAAACAAAATACACGTTTTTCAAGGGAAACCTGAAAGCGTCTATCAGGGTCAGGAGGCTGTGAGTGGGAGCTCAGTGCTTCCGATCCCCGTGTGGTAGGAGAGCCATGGAATGGATATTCCAACTTAGCAGAAATGTTCTCCCTGTGGCTCTCCAGGCACCAGCGAAGCTTGTTTTTCAGGGCAAGCTGTGTTTCCGGGGTGCTCTCGCCGTCCCGCGTTGTGAGAAGAGTGGGTATTTATGGGGTAGGTGGTAGAGCTGGGTAGAAGTGAGGCACCCAAATGTCAGTATGTAGGTGGGGTGCTTCGGGGTTCTGAGTAACAGCAGGAAAAGCAGCTCAGGGGGGGAGGAAGGCTCGGACATCTTTCTACAAAATACTTTTTTCTCAGTGTGGGGTGCTTTGTCATTTTCCCTGGGAGGTTTGGGAGGGGGCTTTTGGGTGTGCCCCGGAGAGGAGTCCAGGGACAGCAGAGAGGGGAGAGGCTCTCTGTTCTGAAGCTGGACTTGCAGTCACGCGGATTTAACGGCCTGCGCTGTGATGTCTGTTGACTGCCCCCCTCCCATCACACCCCCCAAGGAAGCCTCAGAAGCCCGTGTATAAAAGCTGTGGCCGTGAAGCCCAGAAAGATTTTTCTAGGACATCCGCCAGTGACAAAGCCTTGTCAGAATATGGATTGTAGGGTTGCCTGGGTGGCTTAGTGGGTGAAGCCTCTGCCTTCGGCTCAGGTCATGGACTCGGAGTCCTGGGATCAAGCCCCGCATCGGGCTCTCGGCTCGGCGGAGAGCCTGCTTCCCCTTCTCTCTCTGCCTACTTGTGATCTCTCTCTCTCTGTCAAATAAATAAATAAAATCTTAAAAAAAGAAGAAAAAGGAATATGGATTATATTTCCAGGGAAAAAAAAACGTGGGGGGTGGGAATACCATGAATCGGTTATTCCAGAGGGACTTTGCGCCTTCTGGAAGATGGTCTTACACCCCACTCGGCCCGTTTGTTGTTTGGAAATGAGGACACATGCCTCTGCATGTGGGATTTCTATTGAACAAGAAATGGGACCCCAGAAGTACTAGTTAATTGATAAGTACTGTCCCTGTAAGAGTGGGCCTTGGCTAATGGATTTCTAATATTCCAGTCCCATTGGAAAGGCCCCGTCTGAGGGAGGAAAGGTGGTCTGGCTCTCTGAGCCTGACGTTCACAGGTGGGATTGTCTGTGTTCCCTTCACTCAGATTCCATGCTGGAAGAGCAACAGTTTAGCTTTCAAGGGCTACTGTAACAAAGTATCATGAACTGGGTGGTTTCAAATAACAGAAATTTATTCCCTCCCAGTTCTTGTGGCCAGAAGTCTGAAATCAAGACTCTGGAAGGCAAGCCTCCTTCTGGAGTCTCTAAGGGAGAAACCTTCCTTGCCTCTTCCAGTTTTTGGTGTTTTCCAGCAGTCACTGCTATTTCTCGGCTTCTAGATGCATCTCTCTGATCTCTGCCTTTGTCCTCACAGGATGGTGATGTCTGTAGGTCTGTGTCTCTTCTTATAAGGACAGTAGTCGGCGTGGACTAGGGGGGGTCACCCTAATGACCTCATCTTAACTTAATTAGACCTGCAAAGACCCTATGTCCCAAACACACCACATTTATAATTAACGGGGTTCAGACTTCAACACCTCTCTTTGGGGGGACCCCTAACAGTAACGCTTACATTATGATGTAGCTTCCTTGAAGGCTCCCTTCTTGGAAAGACTGTCTTGGTCATACGACCCTGAAGTATTCTAATTCCTGTGCTAGTGATGTCTTACTGTAAAATTTATAAATCTGACTTAGAGGATGGTTTTGGTTTCCATGGAGCTAGGCTATAGGAAAGTAAGTCCCTGATAATATGTGAACCAGGATTTTTCATTTCCAGAGAGGGTGGTTTCTCAGCATGAGCTAATGAATTGCCTTTCTGCTTTGATTCATCCTGTGGTCTGTCTCAGCTCTGAGAGGAGCAGCCTGCCATAGCTGTACCACCAAAACCAAGTTTGTGAACTTTGGAGGCTGAGAAATACACTCTGGGCTCATCTCCCACGGTAATGTCCAACCGTATTCCCCAAGTCACCAGCCCAATACTACACTTGTCTTGTGGTCCAACGTGAGGCCCGTTACTAGTCTCGTTTTGGATTTCTAATATATGGGCTTTTGTTCTGTGTGAGGAATAAGAATTCCCAAGAGAGTTTGATTCCCTTGGTAAAGGAAACCAAACTCCCGAACACAGACAAAAAGAATTGATTAAAACCGAGAATGCCTTCAGATCTTGACTCGGATCCAAACTTCGTAGGCAAACAGAGGTTTTTTAAAGAAAATTGGTAAGATTGTTGGGATAATGAAATAGCCCAATACATCAGTCAAAAGAACCCTGATCGGGGTGCCTGGGTGGCTCAGTGGGTTAAGCCTCTGCCTTCGGCTCAGGTCATGATCTCAGGGTCCTGGGATCGAGCCCTACATCGGGCTCTCTGCTCCGTGGGGAGCCTGCTTCCTCCTCTCTCTCTCTACTTGCCTCTCTGCCTACTTGTGATCTCTGTCTGTTAAATAAATAAAATCTTTTTTAAAAAACAAACAAACAAACAAACCCTGATCAAGGCAGTGTTTCAAATCTCTGAAGTCATGAGATCAAATTTTGGTACATTCATTCTATAGGACAGAAGAGTTTTCTTCTCCAAATTTAAGCCAATCAGCTAGTGAGGAAACGCAGCACATATGAATAAATTTTATGACAGGCAACAAGTCTGGCACCTTCTATGACAATGAACCAGAGACACCTATACCCTACTGGGCTGAGGCAGGAAAAGTTATGACGGAAACAGTGGCTGTGCTAAGATGAGGACCAAATGACTGATGGCGCTCTTTGACGGGAATGGGTGATGTAGGAACTGACTGGCAGTGGGGGCAATTATTAGTTGACAAGGGTCCACACCGCAGGCAGGCTTGCCTGAGGGGTCACACGGCAGGGCAGCTGGAAGATTCAAGTGTGCACAAGAGAATCACCAGGACAGCTTTTATTTATTATTTATTTATTTTGAGAGAGAACGAGAACGTGCAAAAGTTGGGGGAGGGGCAGAGGGAGAAGCAGAGTTCCCCGCTGAGCAAGGAATCTGCCATGGGGGGGCTCCATCCCAGGACCCTAAGATCATGACCTGAGCTGAAGGCAGACGCTTAACCAACTGAGCCACCCAGATGCCCCCAGGAGAGCTTTTAAAAACACACGTTCTGATTCAGTACATCTGGGGTGAGGCCCATAAATTTGCATTTATGAGGAGGTGGTCTGGGTTGCTGGTCTGTGAACAGCATTTTGAGGAGCACGGTACTAGCAAACACTTAAAGGCTGCGAGTGGTTCCTGGGCTTGATTTTCTGTGGAAACGGCAAGTCTCCAGACAGAGAGGGAAGCTCGGGAAAGCAGCGTCAGGCTCTGTATTGGTTCTCATGGTACAGCTGCTAAGAGCAGACATCTGAGAGCCCAAAGTCCATGACACCTTCCAGGTGTGAAGCTTCTATGGGTTTCCAGGGTTTTCCCAGTTGGGCAACGCCTCTCTGAGGATAGAAAAGTCAGATGGTTTTAAGTAATTCTCTCTTTTCAAAGAACAATGTCTGGGTTAGTTGGATTGTAAGTTACAAGGACCTATCGGGGAGAATTTTTTGTCATCTCCTCTCATTTGGTATTGCCTAGGCAGTGAGCGTTATTATTATTAAATAATGATGAAAGGTATAACTACCCTTTGCGGCCTGCCTGCTGTGGGTCAGATGAGATGCTCACCAGTGACGGTGGGGAAGGCCATTCCTTTTAAGTATCTGTAGGGATGTGAGATGGTGCTGGGGAGTCTGTTGAATCACAGGGTGACACCATACCTCTCCCAGGAGAGTGAATACTACTGGAACATTTTGGAGGAAAATTGAATTTTTTAAATATTTGAGTAAGTATGCAAATATCACAGCATAACGGGCACGCTTTCATCCCCTGGGTTCTAACAGCTGACATTGACACGCTTCCCGTCCTGCGGTTGAGTCTATGTGTCTTTTCCTTGGATCTAAGTGGCCCTTTATGGCTGTACCAATAGAGTATGGTAGAAATGACGGGATGTGACTTCTGAGGCTAGGTCATAGAAGAGCCATGTTGTCTTGGGATGTCCTTGGAAGCCACCTATCATGCCGAGGTAGAATTCCGTGCAGAGAGGAGCTGATGCCCCCCAGCTCCCACCCTGACTGCCCATCCTACCACCAGCACTAACTTCCCAGGCACGAGAATACGGCATCTGGGAAGTGAGCTTTCCATCCCTCCTTGGGCCATCCAAGTTGCTCCTGTGTGAAGTAGACACGAGTCTTCCCTTTCAAGTGCTGTCTGGATTAGACACTTGTGAGATAAAGAAGTGACTGCTGGTTTAAATCCACTAGGTTTGGGAGTGGCTTGCTTGCAGAAATATGGAGCTAGATCGATAGGGGCTGATCGATTGGTAGTTCTAAGAAGGGCCGTGAAAGTAGTGATTTATCGGCAAGCCAGGCAGGATCGCAGGTATCCTGTGACCCTGTTACTCCTCCACCTATAAACTAGGGATGGAGGGGGGCCAGAGCAAGTACGAGAGCACGCAGGAGGAGTGGGCTTGGGTTGGAAATCACTGAGGCAAAAAGAAGGAGGAAGTATATTCTCTGTGTTTACAAGGGTCAGTGGGTTTTTAATGTCCTTGAAGATCAGTTTCCTCCGGGAATAACGAAGTTAAAAAAAGGAGAAGAGGATCTGCTTGGATTCACTTGAAATAAAGCCACTAGGATGAAATCAATGGAAAAATAAGACTCGGAGGAGGGTTGCAGTGGAGAGAAGAGATCAACCTTGGGGTAGAGGCTTGCATTGCAATGTGAAAGCATTTTGGAATCTAAATGAAACAATGGTGGTCCTAAGCATTGGATGTTAGCATCCACAGTGGAGGCTCAATGGCCCGAGTTCAAACTCTAGTGTGTAAAATTCAGCAGCTGACGTGTCCCCTGTCTGTCCACTCTCTGGTCCCCTGTCCTTCCGGGGTTCTGCTTTGAAGGCCAAAGCAAAATGAAGAGAAGATAGTTCCTCTTACTGTGTCCTTCTAGAGGCGGGGAAGTTCTGATTCACACTGTGGGTGATGGAAAACAGCTTGTTGATGACGCAGTTGAGGGCAGGCCTGTGGGGGTGAACCCGACACCCCGTGGTTCAGGAGAGCACCTGCAGAAGGAGGGTGGGGGCATGGGCGTCCCTCCGTGGCTGGGATATCAGGGTAAGGATGCCGCGGGGTCCAATTTCAGGAAGTTTAAGGCTTTGCTTAAGACGTTCTAACTCCAGGGCTGATAGACAGGAAGTCTAATTGGTCTTTTTCAATTTCCCTGGCCCAGCTCTGAGGGGTGTGCCATTGAGTAGGAAAGTGACTGGCAGAAGAGGAGGGACTGAAGGGACCCAGATGAATCTCTCTCGCTGGAGAATGAAGAGGGTTCGGCTTGCATCCTGCTGAGCTGCATTCCATACCCTTCTGGGGCCTCCCCTTCCTTTCTGCCAATCCAGGCTCTGGCCTTCCAGCTCCAGCAGGTTTGGGTGCTGACCGCACAAGCCTGTCCCATGCCTAGTCAGCTAGCTCGGGCTAACCCAGCTGTCAGCCGTGGTGGGAACCCCCCCATGTCACCGTGGAATAGAACATCTGTAAGCTACAAAGGACCTGGGCAATGGAGTTCAACCCCTTCTCTTCTATGGGCAGAGAAACTAAGGATCCAGAATTTTTAAAACAGCTCATTAGAGGTGATGCTGAACAGGGCCGGGAAACATATCTCCTCCTCCTGATTTCCTGGGCCCATGGCTCCTTGGCAGCTTCCCTCCAGAGGGCATTAAAGCAGAACTCTGACAAGAGCGGAGCAGAGGCTCTCAGCCACCTCCCTGCTTTGTCTCTGCTCCCCTGGCCCAAGGTGGAAGGAAGTAGATTTTCTACCCTCTTCGTCCCTGTGTTCCTCTCCATCTGGAAAATCTGTTTAGAGACTTGCAATCTTTATACTCCCGGGCAAGAGATCAGTCACGTGGCCAACAGCTCATGTCTGCTCAGTGACCTCAGATGGTGGGCAGTTTTGTCACTGAACTTCGCAAATCTTCCAACTTGGCCTTTTCTTGTTTGCATTTTCAAGTTGTTTCCAATTTTAGAAAACGCCCTTCTTGCCTTTTCAACTCCTGGCTTCAACCCCTTACCTCAGTCACTTGGTTACTTCTTTTCCTTTAAAAACTCTTTATTTTTTGTTTTTACAGAGTTCAGAGAGCGAGAGGATTTAAAAGAGGATGGGTTAAAAAGCCTCACTCCCTACCCTAGCCCTGTCCGCCTCTCCTTGGGCCGTAAGTCTAAATAATTGTCATTAGATTCTTACTTATTTTTCCAGGACTCTTACGCAGACAACAACACATAAAGATATTTACTCTTTTTTTTTAAGATTTCATTTTATTTATTTTTTTTTATTTTCATTTTTATTTATTTGACAGACAGAGATCCCAAGTAGGCAGAGAGGCAGGCAGAGAGAGAAGAGGAAGCAGGCTCTCTGCTCAGCAGAGAGCCCGATGCGGGGCTCGATCCCAGGACCCTGGGATCATGACCTGAGCTGAAGGCAGAGGCTTTAACCCACTGAGCCTTCCAGGCGCCCCAAGATATTTACTCTTATACCCCTTCTGTTTCTTACACTGAAGGAGCGTACTATGCTCACTATATGACATCTTATATTTTTCGCACAAGTAGTATTTTACTGAGGTTGAACTTATTTATATACAGTAAAATGTACAAAATATTCAAGTGCCTAGGCCAGTGAAAAGTTTTCCTTTTTTAAAATGTATTTTCCCTGTGTGACTTTTATTTTTATTTTTTAAAAATTTATTTATTTATTTGAGAGCATGCACGCAAGCGTGTGGGGGGGTGTGGGGTAGGGGTTGGGGGGAGGGGCAGAGAGAGAATCCCATGCAAACTCCCTGCTGAGATCATGACCTGAGCTGAAATCAAGAGTCAGCCCCTCCACTGACTGAGCCACCCAGGCGCCCCTCCTGGGTGACTTTTAAGAGCGCCTTTATGGAGGTATAATTGGGTACAGGGATCAACTGCATGCAGATGTAAATACCTAGAACAATCCCCATGACCGAGACAGTGAGCATACACGTCATACTTGGAAGTTCCCCTTTGTCTCTATATTTTCTTATTAGCTACTGAGAAAGACCAGATTGATGAGCTGGGCTGAAAACATCTAACAAGCTGATTAACGCTTTTAGGATACTTCTCAAAGCATCTCTAGTTTCTAAAGAGCCAGTAGGCGGGTAACAAAATTTAAGGCTTTTCTACAATGAAGTCTTATTAATCACCTCAATTTCCAATGCTTACACATTTGACCTCAAGGCACTTTGACTAAGATTAAATGGAACGTATTTCCCATAGAAAGCTTATTTTGCCTCGCTTTAAAGTTTCTAGTGTCCCAGCTTCTGGTCCTGGGCCATTTGACTCAAAGAATCAAGGACTCTTGGGAAAACAAAAACCGACAGAACTTCTATGAAACTCCAGGATTTTCTTTGTTTACGAGCCATAATTCTGGAAGGAAGGAAATGAACACTTAGCAAGCCCCTTCTGTGTGTCAAGCACTTTACATAAAATAAATCATGTAGCCTTCCCAAGTAACCTACAACAGAGAGGGATGGAATCACCACCATGTTGACAGAAGGGGAAATAAGATCTGAGAGTCTAAGCAACTCGTCCACGGTGACCCAGCAATGGCATGAGCTGGAATTGAAACCCAGGTCTCTATTATGTTAGAGCCCATCCTTTTCTTACCATGGATCTACCCTCTGTTTCCCATCCCCAGACAAATTATATTTAGATAGCTCTACACGCATGCACGCGCACACGCACACACACACCACAGGGTAGGATGTGCTATAGGGCACATTTTTAAAACTTCCAAATGCCCCCCCAAAAAACAGTCTATAACAGAACATGGAGGCTAAGGGGTCCAAATACATTTAATTTGCTATTTTACGATACTTTGCTATTGCTATCAGTTGACATGCCTTGAGTCGTTCCCAAGTTTTTCAGTGAACAAGAACTGAGAAGTACCCCGAGAACTGTGCTCTGCACATTGGCAGTTGAAAAGTAGCATCTTGGGGCGCCTGGGTGGCTCAGTGGGTTAAGCCTCTGCCTTCGGCTCAGGTCATGATCTCAGGGTCCTGGGATCGAGTCCTGCATCAGGCTCTCTGCTTGGCAGGGAGCTTGCTTCCCCCCCTCTCTCTGCCTACTTGTAATCTCTGTCAAATAAATAAATAAAATCTTTAGAAAGAAAGAAAGAAAGAAAGATAGCATCTCTGGGCAAAGACTGAATCCTGTGTTTGCAGAAGGGAGGCACTGAATGGGAGACGATGCGTGGAGTCTGGGAGAGCAGAGGCGTTCTAGAAAGGCCTGAGTGGAGGAGGGAGGGGAATCGGATTATTGGGTGTGTAGTTGGGGATCTGAGTACCCAGAACTTTCAAAGACAGACAGTGACGTCTTGGCGAGTTGCTGGAGTTTCAGAGAGAGCTGATGAAGGGCTGGTAGTTGGGTGAGGATGAAGTGTCAGGCATCCCGCCTCGGACCCATATCTATTCACTTCTATATTCTTCAGCAACTGGAATCTTCGTGTTACAGAGCCAACCTCAAGTAGCTGCGAATGAAGGGAACAAGGCCTGTGGCACCAGCGTCCCACAAGGAAGCTGTGACACTCAGAGCAGGGGACTGACGAGTTTCACGGAGGGCCCATTTGCAAAGCTGGAGCGGGTCCCCAGAGAAGCAGCAGGGAGGGGTGAAGCACCGGGACCAGCCAAGGCAGGAAGCCATGATCGCCCCCAGGTCAGAGGCGCAGAGGTGCAGAGAGAGGGTGCCGGTGATGGGCGGGAGCGCTGGGTGAAGGAAGTGTACAAGCTCCAGGATGGGGACTAAATGCCCCATCCTGACTCACCCTGTGCCCTCTGCTCACTCCTAGATCTTCCTGTTGGCCCATACCGGGGGTCACAGGAGCTCTGTGGGTACTGGGCTCAGAGATCAAGCTCTGGGGAGACAGATGAACACTATCCAGGGCAAAGCCCGTGCTGGGGGGAATCTGGGAAGGCTTTTCTGGGCAGCGCATCAAAGGAGCTATTCCAGGTGCCCTAGAAGCTCCGAGTTTTAAATTCATTCCCTTTCATACTCCAACAGCTTGCCCTGGTTCACAGCAGAAGCTCGATAAACCAGGACCTTATTCTCACAGTGCAGTCATCATCCCTGTGTCCCCAGATACAGGGACCCGCTCTTTAGCTCAACACTTGCTAAGGAGGCGGTCAGGGGTCTATTCCTGGTGATGACAATAGTGATGGGTTAGCGACTTCAAGTTCAAGGTAGAGGGTGCCCAGATAACCCTGAATGACAGTGTTGTTTATTGGGTCAAAAGAGGTCCTCCTCATTAACTCATTATCTTACTGGAGAGGCAGTTGCATTTGGGCTCCCGCTTTTCAATGAGAATGGCTCTATTTCCGACTTGCTTGGAAACTGTTATTAACTATTATTCCAAACAATGCGTTTGCATATTTGACAATCCGGAAACCAAATTTAGCCGTGTAAATTATAGACAACTGCTCTCTGATAATGTCACTGTGATGTCCCAATTTTTAAGAAATGGAAGATTAACAAAGCCGGCTTTAAATGCTTCAAACAATATTTTATGGAAGAAACCATTTCCCCCCCGAAGATGCATAGATCTCTAAAATGTTCCCGGAGCACTCTGGAAGATTGCTGTGTAATGTTTCTTCCAAAGGAAGGGGAACTTGCAGAACATTGAAGAGATGCCCAGACTGTGCAAAGCTATAAGCGCCTTCAACTTACTAAGGAATTATGTTGGAACTAAGAGAAACTTAAGAGGTAATTTAAATGATTTAAACGCCGTTTTCCCTCCTTCTCCCCAAACCTTCAAGACAATGCTCATAATGTTAGGCTGACCCTTAGCATATGTGATTTTAATGAAAGACAAGACGTTTTTCACATCCTGAGTCCACTTCAAACCGTTCTTTAAAGTAGTGATTTCTTGTCAAGGCCCTTACGCGGACTCGTGAAGAAGGGACAACTGACCTTTGAAAACCATTCCGTGGCTCTGAATTATCTAAGTATATTGTAGCTTCATTCTGGCAGACAAGAGAAACCAAGAACTGGTGGATAATGGAGAAATCTGTTAACGTAACTGGGTTTGAATGGCAAGTTACTGAATGGCTCTGAATCTGGCTTCTCATCTTTAAATACTTTAAAAAAATTTTTTTAGATTTTATTTATTTATTCGACAGACAGAGATCACAAGTAGGCGGAGAGGCAGGAAGGGAAGCAGGCTCCCTGCTGAGCCATGAGCCCGATGTGAGACTTGACCCCAGGACACTGGGATCATGACCTGAGCTGAAGGCAGAGGCTTTAACCCACTGAGCCTGAACCACCCAGGCTCCCCTGGCTAATTATCTTTAAAATAAGGCTGATAGGATTAGCCCACTATTGTTTGCTGTAAACAGTGTTCAATACACGAGTATTAAGGAATTTTTAAATATTAATTAATATTATTAATTAATTAATAATTTTTAATATTAAGAAATATTAAGGAATTTTTTCCTATAGGTACTTGTTACATGGAGTACAGTGAAAAAAACCCAACCACTGTAATGAGATTTCTCAGTTTGGGGCCCTTCCTGAGAACGCAGCGGCCCTCAGAGATGAAGAGAGCCCCATCATATACATGAGAACTGAAGAAACGCAGTGCCTTCTGACAACCCCATCTAGCATATGCCAACTCGAGGGTGCTGTGCTTCTAATTTCAAACTCATCATCTGTTGGGGTACCACCACCAGCTGGCTTTGCCCTGGTTTTCTCACCAGGTGGCTCTCACCGTGCTCAGTGGGACAGTGATGAGAGTACTTACTCTTCCTGCGGAAGGATTCGTGGGATTGGGCTGCTGCCCGCATGGGGAGGAGGGAGGTGGCGGAAGGGGGCAGGAACTCATGCTTCTAGACCTGGGAAGGATGTTGATATGAAATTGTGGCTTTTCTCTGATGGTGATGCTTCAAGACTTAAAGGGCTTCCAACTTCAACAGCCCCAATAGGACAGATGTTGTACAAAGCCGGGGTCTTTGGGTCAGCAGGTCTTCAAACTGCTCTGAGATCTGACAAACTGGAAACTTTGGGAGGAGAATGATCTCTTCTACATATACAAACATATAAATCTTTTATATATAAAAGATTTGACTTATTTATTTGACAGAGAGATCACAAGTAGGCAGAGAGGCAGGCAGAGAGAGAGAGGAAAGCAGGCTCCCTGCTGAGCAGAGAGCCCGATGCAGGGCTCGATCCCAGGACCCTGGGATCATGACCTGAGTCGAAGGCAGCGGCTTTAACCCACTGAGCCACCCAGGTGCCACTCTTCTTTATGTTTTTAATAAATTATACACAATGGGTTATCCTCATAATTTACACAACTTGTAGCCCCCCAAATGTTTACTTTTTACAATTATTATAAAAACAAGTAATGCTTTTGGAATATCTTTAAAAATTGAAATTTATTTTAATAAATATTATGTACACTCCAAATATTTTAATAAATATTATATAAATATCACTGAGACCAAATAGAGCATAAAATAGAAGGAAGGGGGAGAACAGTTAGAAGCTATTTCAGGAATCTGCTGTAATATCTCCCTTCAAGTAGTCCACTGCACAGACAGATGGTGATGAACTGATTTAAGTCTTAGCTACCACTGTTACCCCTCCCAGAAGCATTCTCTAGAATATTCCAGATGGGTGACAATTCAGCCTTTATTTTATTGTACTTATTTAATTCTAACTACTATTCAAGTTTATTAAAGTTGTACATAGCTTGGTTTAAAGTCAAACTGTATTTTATTTCAAGGGTAATAATGAGAACCAGCTTTCCCCATCTCTACAACCAGTCTATGATCTTGCTGTCTGGAGGCAATCACTTCTAGTCGATTCTTTTAGCTGATTATTTTGGCATTTATCTTCTTGGTGCCATATAATCTGCGTATACTGCTATGTCTCAATTTCTCAATTTCAGATATTATTAATTTCTATCATAGCCGTCAAGTTTACTTTTGTATATCCCTCTCTGCTGTATCGCTAATTCCAAAACTCAAGTCTTAACGGTTAAATCATCTTTGGTGTTTACTTCCTTATGAGTGTGTGTATGTTGTTCAATTTTTTTTTTAAAGATTTTATTTATTTATTTGACAGACAGAGATCACAAGTAGGCAGAGAGGCAGGCAGAGAGAGAGAGGGGGAAGCAGGTTCCCCGCTGAGCAGAGAGCCTGATGTGGGGCTCGATCCCAGAACCCTGGGATCATGACCCGAGCTGAAGGCTGAGGCTTTAACCCACTGAGCCACCCAGGCTCAGTTGTTCAACTTTGAACCAAGTGGGTTACACTTTGTCTTAGGAATTTTTGTTACTGTTGGAGATAATTAGCTGCCTTTGTTTTTTCATTTCCTTACATTTCTTTAACCCCCACCTCACCTTACCCCAACACACACACACTCACGCACATGCATGTGCGCATGTATGCACACACACACACACATACACTCAATCATTCAGGTCTGTCAGACACCTCCTGTTTGACTTTCAAATGGTTAAATATCCGACAATCAATCAGTTCCGAAGGCGTCCCTCCCTGAGCCCTTGGAGGATCAAGGACTCCGCCTCCAGCCTGCACTTGGGTCTACACCAGACCTACTGCCCACGTGTGGCATGGATTTTCCTCACTCCTTTCCCATCTTCTACATCTTCCTCTCACTTCACTCCCTGACTTCTCAGGAGCACATTCTCTGGAAGCTTATTAAGAAAGGGCACATTGGGGTGCCTGGGTGGTTCAGTGGGGTAAAGCCTCTGCCTTTGGCTCAGGTCATGGTCCCAGGGTCCTGGGATCAAGCCCATCGGACTCTCCACTCAGCAGGAAGCCTGCTTCCCCCTCTCTCTGCGCCTGCCTCTCTGCCTACTTGTGATCTCTGTCAAATAAATAAATAAAATCTTTAAAAAAAAAAAGAAAGAAAAGGTGCATTGGAGGTAAAATTCTTCTTCCTGTGTATTTAAAAATGTCTTTTCTCTGCCCTCACACTTGATCGACCATTTGGCTGGTAATAGAATTCCAGGCTGAAAAGAATGTCCCTCAGAACTTCGAAGCTAGTGATGGGTCCGTGTCTTCTAGCTTCCAGTGTCACCATCGAGCCTTCTGATGCCGTTCTGATGCGTTCTGATTTCATCTATTTTGTATGGGACTGTTTCTGTTCTCTCTAAGTGCTTTTAGTAGCTTCCGTTTTAGGCCTGGCCTACCCTTTTCATTATTTATTCATTCACTGTGCTGAGCGCTTTGTGGTTATGTTCAATCTGGAGACTCATGTTATTGAGTTCTGGAAAGTTTTCTATTATTTCTTTGATAATTTCCTCTCTTCCGTGGTCTTCATTCTTTTTTTAGAACAGCTATTAGTTGGTGTCAGACTTCTTGAATTGATTCTCTGAGTTTCTTACTCTGTTTTATTTTTCTTCTCTCTCCCTCTGTTATTGATGTACTGTGGGGGCTCTTTCCTCACATTTACCTCTCGGTCCCTTTACTGAGCACTTAAAATTAATTTTTTGAGCGAATAATATATACTTATGTATCAAATATATCAAAATATTTGGTATAAATATATCAAAATTATAAAAGAGAATGTAGGTAGAAGTAAGCCTCCTCTGGACCTTGTTCTTGAGACATCCAGCTCACCGTGTTGGTGGGGATATTTGGCACAGGAGAGCGTGGGACTGGAAAACAAGGGTATTTTATACAAGTTTGCATACTGAATGATGCAAGTGCCAGCTCTCTTTCCACACCCTGCTCCTATCATGCAACCCTCCAGGCATATATTCTCCTAGGTAGGAACCCGCTAAAAAGTTTTGTCGGAGAAAAGAACCTTGGCTATCTGTCAGCAACTTTGGGTCTTTTTTCCCTGGTTGGTAAGATTCCGTAACGTAGAACATTCTAATATCCTGTTTGGAGAGTATCATCCTGAAGCCCAGCTGCTAAGATTTTGAAAAAGAGAGCTGGCGTGAGATAGGGTATTGGGGGCTGACAGGTGTTGGGGGAGCCTCTCCATTATCGGTAGGTACATTTCTGCTTTATCTTTCTGTCCTCCATTTTGGGCCACCATCCTCAACTATGCTTAGTCTCCCAGCCCAGACACCTTCTGTTTTGCCCTCTCTGGAGAATGATCCTTGAGTCTTCAGTTGGAGATAGGGTGTTGGCGGGGGGGGACATCCTCTGGGTGAGTTGAGTCAGGGAGGGATTCTGGAGTTCCAACTGCTTCTTCCGGTCTTTAGACTGGATGATTCCCGTCCATCTATTTTCTTGCTTACTGAGGCTTTCCTTTGCTACTGTCACCTTACTCTTACTAGTCTACCTAGCGAATGTTTTATTTCAGATAATACTATTTTGTTTTAGAATTTCCATTTTATTTTTTCTAATAGTTTCCATATCTCTATTTTTTAATAGTTTCCATATCTCTGCTGATTTCCTATCTTTTCATGAATTATGAATATATTTTCTTTTACTTTATTGAACATAGTTACAATAGATGATTTCGAATCCCCATCTGCCACGAAAGTCCTATCAAGATCACTTTCTTCTCATTACTTTTCCTCTTGAATATGTCATATTTTAAAAAGATTTCTTCATACACTGAATAATTTTGGATTATATTCTGGACCCGGAGACTTTTATGATTCAGAAAAGTGTTGTCTTCCCCACAGCAAATACCATGGTTGCACTGAAACTGAAAACTGTAATTTGGCATGGAGGTTCGAACCTCCATTTAGTTCTTGGACCTTTCTCCGGGCTGTTTGCAGTTTTCCCTGCGCACGTGTAGCTTAGAGCCACCTAGATATTTGGTCCGAGTTTCTGCACATCATTTGTGCTTCCCTGCCACCAGCCTTCATCTTTCCAATATTACAGCTTCATTTTCCAGTGGCCGTGGTTGCCCTGAATTCTGCTCTCTGGTTCTTGAGGGAAGAAAAACTACAGATTTTCTGTTGGAGTTTGGGCTCTGCAGTCTCGTCACCTCCCCTCCATCTAAGAAATTAAAAAGGGAGGGGGGCCCTCTCCCTGCCATCCTGTGCCATTCCATTCTTCCAAATGTTAGCTCCCCTATCTCGAATCTGTTTACTTTTGTTCCCTCCACAGGGCCTCAGAGAGTTTATTTTTTCTAATGCTCAGAGTTCAGAGTTGTAGCCTGTGGGAGGGCAGGTCCGGTAGAAGCTCCCTCTATGTCAGAAGTAGACTCTTCCTAACTGCTTCTTAAACAACTGGTCAAGCAATTCACTCTTCAGTCATTAACTCTACTTCCAAAGCAACGCGATGCCACCAGATTCTGAGATATTGGAGTTTCTGTGCGTAGATGAGAATACCACTGCTCCTCTATTCACTCGTTAAAAAAAAAAAATCTCTTAATGAGCATTAAATAGCATACAAACAAAGTTGGAGATAATGGAAGATTGTGCCGCGGAACATTCGAGTTCAGACATAATCCATGTAGCCACAACATGGCAGAGGTCAGGTTTTTCAGTCTCGTGTGAGCCAGAATAAGAGCATTCCCTGAAGCCAGTACTTTTAAAAATGCAGCTAAGGACTTGTAATAGCAGAGTCACCTGGGGGGGGGGCTGTTAAAAATACATGTTTCTAGGCCCACCTACATCTTCCCCAGACAGAGTATGGGGGTGGAGCCTAGGTGTTGCCTGTTGTGATTATTATCTTAGGCTGCATAAGCAACAAATAGCCCCCTAATGTTTGCTTGTCCCCCACCCCCCCGCCAGGTGCCAGGCTGTTGGGAGGGAGGCTGCTTAGCAAAATGGGACTGGTGTTACCAGCCAGATGCAGCGTCTGACTCCAAGGAAGCGAATGTGTTTCCAACAGCAAAGACAAATAGTTTGGAAGCATATCATGTGATAGGAAAGAGTTTTGTTTTCCCAGCATCTGTTTGAAATGAGGTTCTGGACTAAGACTTTAGGGCTGATTGAGGAGGTGCTCTTAACATGTATACTCTGTAACTTCCAGGCAAGAAGTCACTATTAGGCACAGCAACAACGACCCCTGGGCTGTAACAGCGTGACCTTGTCACTGTCCTCTCTGGTGTTCTCTCCCCTTCCTGCCACAGGTTTACCCTGTATGACAGCAATCTCATTGACCCGGTCGCTTCAGGACATTCCATACATACTGGAAACCTTTATGAAGGTCATCTCATTAATTTCTGGAAGCCAATTTTTACTTTTCTTTGCCATAAACTCAAGAACACAGAGAACGTGTCACTGGCCTGCTAGATCCTTTTAATTAGGAATTAGCTTAATTCTTTCTTTCTTTCTTTCTTTCTTTTTTTTTTAAGATTTTATTTATTTATTTGACAGACAGAGATCACAAGTAGGCAGAGAGGCAGGCAGAGAGAGAGGGGGAAGCAGGCTCCCCGCTGAGCAGAGAGCCCAATGTGGGGCTCGATCCCAGGACTCTGGGATCATGACCTGAGCCGAAGGCAGAGGCTTAACCCACTGAGCCACCCAGGTGCCCCAGGAATTAGCTTAATTCTTAATGCACTAGCAACTCTAGCCAATCAATTTAGGTCTCAGTAAACTTGTTCCAGAGACATTAGTGTACTTTTTAAAGGACCCCTTTCTCTATTGAGGTACGAGGTGTTTCCTGAGAAAAGTCCCCCCCCCCCCAAACAGCTATACTATAACCCGCAGAAGAAGATGTGGACATAATCCAACAAGACTTTGCTCCCAATTGAAATAAAATTTGAATCTCTTTAGGGTTTGAGTCGAAACTTGTGGCTTCATTCACTGGTTCAGAATTCAAAATAATTTCTCCCATTGATCTTGTACTTTTCCCCTGAATATTATTGAATTCAAATCCCCTGAAATAGAGCTAATAATCTGCTCTAGCTGAATGTTTGGAATTCTTTAAACCTCAAACAGGTTGAATTTATCTGGGGCTAGGAAGTGGTGAACCTCAACGTTGCAAGCTTTTCTCTGAACTCAGACCACCCAAATGGTTCTTCTCCTGTGGAGCTGTTGGTTAGCCCTGAGATGCAGATTTTCAATTGCTTGTTTTCTTCCTTCTTTTCTTCCTTCCTCCCTTCTTCCTTCCTTTCTTCCTCCCTCCCTCCCTCCCTTTTCCCCCCCTTCCCTTCCAGTTGTCTATTACTTCCACTTTTCAGATTGGGAAATTGAAGCCCTAGAAAGGTAAGCACTGTGCTCAGGTCTTGGTTACACACACCTTTTTGGGGGGAGATAGGAAAAGGAATGAATAAAAGACAGGTGTTCCTCTCCAAGGCTATAGAAACTGTCTCTCTCTCTGGGCCCTTTGTGAGGCCCTACATGAGTAGTCTGCCCCTTGCGCCATATGAGCCCTTTGAAGGTCTTTGAAGGAAGCAAGAGAGATTTTTGAGTTGTGCTAATATTTCAAAAAGTCCAACAGAAATCACATGTTTCCCAAAATAAAACTCCATGAATAAACTAGAATGTCATGGTATTTTTGCTTTTGATTAGAGTTAAATTAATTCAGTTTGATAACATTGATTATCATGCTGATCTGAAGCTGTGATTACAGTTATATGCGTCTTAGATGATTAAAGTGTGAAAAATAGGTTAATTATGTCTTAATAAATACAGTTTATTTGATAGGCAGAATCTTATAAAACCTGAAACTAATCAGAAAAAAATATGACACGTTTTGGAAACGCTCTATATATACCTAGAATAGGTAGAGTGTCAACGAACATAAAACTCCAAAACATATCTATTTCGAAATTTTCTGGGAATCCCAAAAATCCAATATTTGTTTTTTCTGATTGCCTTAACGTGAACAGTACAAAGTTGAATTCCCCTTTCTTGTACTTCTGACGCTAGGTTGCCTATAGTCCATGACCAGCTAATGTCCATAAATGGCAGATGCCTAGTCTTCATTATGTGTGTGTCAACGTATCTAATTTCAGATTTTTGTGTTGATGTCTATAGATGCTGATAGTACATTTTATTTTTTTTTAAAGATTTTTATTTATTTATTCGACAGAGAGAGAGACAGAGATCACAAGTAGGCAGAGAGGCAGGCAGAGAGAGGGGGGGAGGCAGGCTCCCTGCTGAGCTGAGATCCCAGGACCCTGAGATCATGACCTGAGCTAAAGGCGGAGGCTTAACCCACTGAGCCACCCAGGCACCCCAGTACATTTTAAAGAAAGTATTTTGAAAGTAACAATACAAGGATTATACTGAGAAACAAAGACAAAAGTGTAATATACCATTCTGTTTACACTCAACAGATTTCTTTCCCATGTGCTAACAACACATGGTAGTTTCCAGGGCAGTTACGCTCGTGTGCAATGTATAAATAGAGACATTACGTATTTTCTGATCTCTTATGAATCATTAGACTAGTCGAAAGACTTTTTTTTTTTTTTTTTTGAGAAAATACTCAACTTGCTTCCCTGAGCTAATTCTACAGGTTGAGGTTTTCATAATCACCTTACCATCGCTGTGGCTTTGGGCGTCACTGTTGTGACTCACCTGGCTCTAGCTGCTTTAGACCCACAGTCCGGAGTTCACATTGCTGAAGGGCAATGACTAAGATCATTGTTTCCCCAGGGCATGGCCTTTAAAGGTTACATCAGTGGGGAGATGGCACAGGCTCTGGGGCTTAGGAACATGTGACTTGCTCAGGTTAGGCTGCCTCCTTCCCTGGTATAGTCTGGTTCCAGAGATCTTTCTGGAGTGTTTCTTGGCCTTAGGGAAAGGTCAGACAGCACCTGCTGTCTCCACGCAGGTGTCTATGAATTTCGACGTAATTCCAGAAGCGACTAACTATTAATCCGAGGCGTGATTTGGGTGAGCATTGTATGTCTGTTGGAGCACAATACGCAAGAACAAAAACGGGGCTGAAGTAACAGAAGCTTAATCTCTTCGGGCTCCTTGTATGTAAAGGAGGGGATGGTACAGATGGTCACCAGACACCTTCCAGCTCTTGACCGACTTTCTATATCTCTAAACTTCCTTCATAGTAAGTCTCAGAATAAAGATAGTCCCGGTACCACACTGGTTGCCACATTGAGCCAGACAGGTGATAGTTTACATGCATGGGAGCTCATCTGTGGGTAGACGAAGCTAGGTTCAGACAGGGCACATGCCTCAAAGTACATATTTTAATCTTTAAAAAAAAACAAAAAACCACAGGAAGTTCTCCTGTGAAGGGTGACTCTTTTCCTTTAGTTTCTTCATGCTGGTACAGAAAACAACCAGCTCTGAGCTTGTAAGTGTCCCCATTGGAAACTTTTATCCCAGGGACTGGACGGGTTAATGATTATAAGGTTTTTAATTGTGTCATTTTCTATGATTTCAGAATTGTCTTTAAGTTCTTAA